>NC_046166.1:30079128-30299128 GCF_011064425.1 Rattus rattus | reverse complement strand
TGGAAATTAGTTGTTCTTGGTGTGGAAGAGAAAACACAGCTGGAATGTGGATACATTTGTGAGTAAACTGGGTCAATTAGTGGCACAGAGAATCAAGTAAGACATATTTAGTTTCAATCAGGTAGACAGTGTGAGGCGACTTTCAATATATTTGTTAAGGGTGTAGATGCTGTACTCAACAATCAAATGACCAATTTAATCATAATGTCCCTAGTCATAAATCAAATTTAGGTGTACACTGTTACTTTACCAAGACTCTATTTATAATGATATTTTGTACTCTAATCATTACAAGGAATAAATCTTTATCCATAAACTTTATTTTTGATTATACTCATAATTATTGCCTTGTTAACCTCTTTCATGAATTTCAACAATATCTTTAAGCCTCTATCAAAGACCTTGAATAGGTATACAAAACTCATCTTAAGGGTTAAAATCAAACATCAATTAGGCATGTCTTAAAAATATCTACATCCATATCATCAGTTTCTTTTGCAGTTCATGTATGCAAACACACACACACACACACACACACACATACACACACATATATATATTGCCTTTCTTATTATATTTTTCAAAATCCAGCAAAGCCAATAATACTACAAATAGCTTCATATATATATATATATATATATATGTATATGAATGTCTAGAAATATTGTAATGTGGCTAGAGGCCAAATTTTCTCAGCAAGAGAAACCCACATAAACAGGCACTGGATTCATGTTCAAGAAAAGAAAATATGTACATCTTATTTTAATATATTTACCTATATTGATAATAAATTAGCATACTTCTCAATTAATACTATTTGGTCATATTTTTGCAAATTAAATTAAATCCAATATTTTTTGGTAATATGATCTTAAAGTTGTGCTGTAAATACCTAGAAAACAGATCAAATCTTATATATTAAAAATAAAAAAGTATCATTAAATCTTTTATAAAGCTTAAGAAATAAGTGTTTTTGCGTTCTCAGAGCTATCTCATTGCAGTAGTAGTTTTTCCCCTAGAGCCAATGACCTATCGAGTCTCAACTTATTGGATGTTTTAGTGTGAGACATGGTTTCTATCTCATGGTGTAAGTTTTAGACCTCATTAGAAAGTTATTGGTTACCTTCTTAACATCTGTGACACTAATGTCCAGTGTATCTTAAACGAAGCTTACTGTGGTGATTGGCAGGTTTTGTAGCTAGCTGGTTATTGTTGGTAAATTCTTTTCTTCTGTGGTAGCGTGTCAAGTACTTTATAGTGTCGTGACTGCTATTAAGTAGGGATATGGCTTCTAGTTCAGCACCAGCTCATATTATCTATGTTTGTTGCACATAGGAGTTGAATCTCTACCAGTTGAGCTTTACAATCAGTTTATGTAATCAATAGCCTTGACAGTAGCCTGTTGCTATCATTTTTTTGGGATCCATTGTGGTGCCTATGGTTGCAGGTAGGATTTGAAAAGGTAAAGGAAAGAGAAAATATGATCAAGATATTGTATATGAAAATAAGTTAAAATAAAGAACTAGAAAATGAAAGAACTCAATGTTCTATAGTACTATAGGTAGAGTTCTTTTAATTAGGAAAGCATGTTTTTGTTTGTACTTGGCAAGTGTGATCATCATTTTCTCATATGATCTTAGAGTTTGGTTTTGTGGCACTTCATCTCTACTCCAAACAATTAGCTTCTTGAACTTAGAAAATGCACCCTACAAACAAAAACAACAATGAAAACAAAACAAAACAAAAATATATATTGATAATCATATATAAACAGCATAGCCATGCATATGTAAATATTGGCTAGCATAAACATATAATTCGTGTATTAATCTTTTGAAAGGCCTTAGAGCAACAGTACTCCAGTAGTAATGAGCTCACTTTGGAGAAAGGGCTGATTACTGCACTAGTAAAACAAATACATTTGTACATGTATATATGCATATACACATACATGTACACACATCTATGCATATCATATATCAAGAAATGATACTGTAAGTTTCTTCTAAAATGACCCATGCTATTATACTTTTTATGTGACTCATTGTTCAAGAGACATTTCTTATTTGCCTATTTTATATCAAAAAAGAATTACGTACAATCCTGTAGTAACTGCAGAAATTGATTAAGTTGGTGAAGGATTCTAGTGGTTAGGTCTAAAACTCTAGGGGAAAAACTACTACCGTTATTTGATAAAGGAACAAAACAATGAGATAGCTCGGAGAACACAAAAACATTTATTCTTTAAGCTTTATAAAAGATTTAATGACTCAAGATTTAATGACTTGTTGATATCAATTAGTAAGAGAGAATTTGTTAATAATTTAATTCAGATGTACAAGCAGATGTTTCATGAGGGCCAATGATTTTGTTTGTTTCTTCCTGTATGAAAGATACATTTTTGGGCTCTGAGTGATACAACAATATTAAGATGATTGATTCAATGTAAACTTAATTATTCTGAACATTGAATTTAAGAAATGTTTAGGCTATCCTCAATTTATTTATTCTAAATCTAAATAACATCTTGGGAAGACTTTCTGTTGAGCAAACTAAGTGGTACAAAAAAATAAAACAAACATTTTTAAATAAAATTATAGGACATTGTAAAATATTTAACTTATTTTTATTAATCTTTTAAAAATTCCCAACATTCATACTTTCTCTCCACAATGTTCTAGACTGTGATTCTACACATAAATATTAGATGATAAAATGGAAGATTCCACAGAGTCGAGACCACTAAGATCACATATACCGATGTCATTGCCTAGCCCTCTTATGCATAAGTGTGATGATATTCTTGAGATACAAGCATGGGATATGTGTGAAAGTGACTTCAAGCATAATATATTTTCTCAAATTCTTCCTTGCATTAAGAAGATTTTAAGGCCCTGGAGCAGAAAAGCAAGATAAGACAATTAAGTGTGCTACTTAAAGTTTTGAGGATCACTGAGTATAAAATTCTAGGTTGTAAAATTGCATGAAAGAGAAATATATTTTATTATGCTATTTTATTCATATATTAATATTATTTCTTATTACACAACCCATCTTATTTAATGTTGATGAGTCTCCATGTGACCTTAATGTCATAGCTTTTCTTCAGTTTATCAAATAATAGTCAGTGCATGCTATCTCTAATCCATCACTGCTTGCAAATCTTTTATTACAATTTCTCATTGTAAGATATTTAGCAAAAAATATCTTAGAAGAGTTGAGTTTTAAAATATAATTTGTCAATTAAAATGTTCTAAAAAAAAAAGAAGAAAGCATCTTCTAGAGTGATGATTGTCTACCTGGATGTCTGCATGTAGAAGAATGAAAATAGGTCCAAATCTGTTACCTTACACAGAATTCAAGTTAAAGTGAATCAAAGATCTCAACAATAAAGTGGATACACTAAACCTAATAGAAGACAAAGTGAATGCATTGGTACAGGAGACAATTTCCTGAACAGAACACCAATGTCTCTCTCTGTAGAATCAACAATTCATAAATGGGACCTCATGAAACTGAAAAGCAAAAGACACTGTCAATGGGGCAAAAGGGCAACCTACAGGTTGTGAAACTAACTTTACCAGTTCTATATCAGAAAGAGACCTAATATCCAAAATTTTAAAGAACTGAATGAATTATATACCAACTACCTAAATAATCCAATTTTAAAAATTGGGTACAGAGCTGAATAGAAATCTCAACAGAGGAATCTTTAATCACTAGGAAACACTTAGAAGTTCAATGTCCTTTGTCTTCAGGGAAACGCAAATCAAAACGACCCTGATATTCCACCTTACACCCTTCAGAATCACTAAGATCAAAACTCAAGTCAAAGGACATGCTAGTGAGGATGTAGAGTAATAGGAACATTCTTCTGCTGCTGGTGGGAGCGAAACCATGTACAACTTTCTGGAAATCAATTTGTCAGTTTCTCAGAAAAATCAGAATCATTCTTCTACCTCAAGACCTAGATATATTACTCCTGAGAATATATCCAAAACAATGCCCCACTATACCACAGGAACACTTGCTCAACTAGGTTCATAGCAGATTTATTCATATTAGCCAGCAGTTGGAAATAACTTAGATCTCCCTTGACTGAAGAATAGATAAAAAAAAAATGTGGTACATATACACAAAGGGATACTATTCATCTATTTAAAAAAAGACATCATTAAATTTGAAAGCAAATTGATGGGACCTGTAAATAGCATCTTGAATGAGGTAACACAGAGCCAAAAATACATATGTGGAATGTACACTTGTAAGTGGGTTTAGCGATAAAGTGCAAGAAAACCATGCTAAAACTCATAGACCCAGAGAAATTTGGTCCCAAAGGAAGACGTTCAAATCTCACTCAGAAGGGCAAACTATATTGTTATCTGAGGTAGATGAGGAAAGAGGTCTAGGTTGGAGATAGTGTGATGGGGAACAGGGGTGGTGTTCAGGTATGTCATGAGAGTGGGCAGGAGAGGCTGGAACTGAGAAGAGAAATCAACTTGGCAGTGGGGTGATATCTGTATTGAGTAGCTGGAATCCTGAGATACATAAGGATATGGGAATTTTATGGTGGTAACCCTACCTGAGATTCCTACCAGAGAGGGATATAAAGATTGAAGTGGCCCTCTCCTGTAGCCATGCAGGACTTCCAGAGGATGAAGGGACATATCAATCTACCCACAAAACCTTCAACTCAAAGTTTGTCTTGTCTAGAATATATGAAGTGACAAGAATGGGATGGAGACTGAGGGAACAGCCCATCACCAACTGCTCTAGTTTGAGAACCATCCCATGTGAGAGAGTCAAGTGCTGACACTATTAATGATGCTCTCTATGATTGCAGATAGGAACCTAGTATGATTTAATTGTCTCCTGAGAGGCTTCACCCAGCCCAGCAGTCAGGCCTGGGCTCCAGCTAGCTCACCCAATGCTACAGCTCTCAAGGGACCATTGGCTAATGCTCTCATCATCCGTTGCTACCCAGCAGGGCCAACCTGAACTCCAGCCCATGAGAGTATGCCCGGTTTGTTTATCTTTACTATTTTTTTCATGAGGGTTCACCCAAGTGCAATATCCACTCTCAATGGGTTAACAGAACATTCAAGAATGAAGAACTGAGCACACATACCCAGCATTCACATGGCCTTCTTAAATTTCATGCTTTTAATTATAAGCCTCAAAAATTCAAACAAAAATTAAATCAGGTTTAGATCCCATTTACTGGCTAGTTTCATTTCATGCTGAAACAATGTAGCATCCAAAACTATTCAAGGTCAGAGGATTCTCAGATAATAAAACTAGTGATTGAGAAAATGCCTTCACATAAGATCAGTTTGTACAATACATAAGACTCTACAACAAAATAATATTAGTAATTCATTGGGCATACATGGTCCAATGACCCATTATGTTTGTGCTACTAAGTTGGTACCATCTCTCAGTGGGATATAAGAGGGTCCATTACTCATTTGGTTTTCTGTAAGAAAAGCAGTTTGATATACAGGAGTGGATAGATTAAAACATCCATTAGATAATACTGCCATATTGTTATTTATATGTGAAGCAAGAGGGGTTGTATTTTTATACTGATAGATGCTAAATGAGTGTTTAAATTGATTAAAAACTAAAGAATGTACTATGAATTATACCCATCCATTCTTTCTGCATCAGCTCCTCCTTCCCAACTTTGATTTTAGGTCTTAGTGATTCATTTCAGCAATAGAAAAATGCCCCATACAAGACTCTACAAAAATGATTCATTTTCTTGAATGGTCCTGGGTTCAGTTAACAATCCATGGGGATTTATCTACACAAAAAATCTTGGTGCAAGCTCCTCCTTTTATCTTTATGTCCATATATTTAATAGAAATTTTAACCAAGACAAAATGGATATCATGGAAATAAAAACCATTTATCTACAAGAAAAAAAATGATGGTGAAACTTTTAACATGTATTTAATATTTTCAATGATATCATTATAAAAAAATCAAACCTCTAAGATGTATTTTAATAGGCATTAAACCAAATTTGAGGGCATTAGAAATAGCCTAAACTGAAAAATACGATCTTTATTTTTCATCTCAGAGTTAAATAATATGGTTTTGCAAATACAACAAAAGTTTCTAAATGGTTTTGGAAGTCAAAATTGACATAAAATAGAGGTATACAGTAATTATGTTCAGTTGAACGTTCACAGAACCTTTCCTGTGATATAATATCAGCTCCAGTCAAGAGCAAGAGTAGTGCTATTACTGCACAAACTTTAGAGAACATAGCAAATCCTGGTTACATCAAAATTTTCAACATTAATAAACTATTTTTGTCTATAACCAGATGGGCCAACTTAATCTTGTATGTATTAGGATCAAAATAAAATACGTGTTCCAAGACTCTGAGTTTCCTTGAAAGGACTATTTTGGTTTTCTTGTCATACAAATCTCAGAAAAAAATTAAATATTCAAATAATACCCTTGACTATTATATTATTTTATAAGAACATCATTCTACAATTCAGAAGCATTGGCACATTGATGGATGACTCTTGGTCATAAGTTGAACTGTATATATCTTCAAAAATGGTAATTGATGCTACTTTCCTAAATTTAACATGTGTTAAATAAGCATAAATTTACTTTTAAGGAATTGATGATCTAATTTGGAGACTATATTAAAAAGAGATACAGGATATTCTACAAGTAGAGTCAAACCTCAAAACTATGTAGAAAGTAGCTGCACTTTTATGGCATCAAATTAAAGGGGGAGGTAATTTTTTATCTTGCTTTGTTTTTGTTTTTATTATTTTGAATATTTCTTTTTCTCTTGGTTATTTTATTTATTTAGATTTCAAATGATATTCTCCTTCCTGGTTTCCCCTTTACAAACTCCCTATCCTACCTCCACCTTCCCCCTGCTTCTGCGACTTCATCTACGACTGCCTTACCATCTTAGCATTCTCCTACACTGGGGCATCTATCCTACATAGGACCAAGGGACTCCCCTCCCATTGATGCCAGAAAGGCAATTCTCTGCTACATATGGAGCTGGAGCCATGGGTTCCTCCATGTTTACTCTTTGGTTGGTGGTTTAGTCCCTGGGAGCTCAGGGGCTTCTTGTTGGTTGATATTGTTCTACCTACAGGGTTGCAAACCTCTTCAGCTCCTTTAGTCCTTCCCCTAACTCCTCCACTGGGGTCCTTGTGCTCAGTCCAATGTTTGGCTGTGAGCCTCCACATCTGTATTGGTAAGACTCTCGCAGAGCCTCTCAGGGGAAAGCTATACCAGGCCTCTGTCAGTAAGCACTGTTTGGCATCAGCATTAGTGTCTGGGTTTAGCTGTCTCCTCTGCCAGAGCTTGACAAATACAGACGTGGATGCTTTCAGCCAACCACTGAACTGAGAATGGGGTCCCTAACGGAGGAGTTAGAGAAAGAACTGAAGGAGTTTGGAACCCCATAAAAAGAACAACAGTATCAACCAACCAGACCCCCAGAATTTCCAGGGTCTAAACCACCATCCCAAGAGTACACAGGGATGAACCTATGGCTCCGATTGCCCTGTGGGGCATCAATGGCAGGAAAGGCTCTTGGTCCTCTCAAGGATAGATGCCCCAGTGTAGGGGAAGGTCAGGGCTGGAGGTGGTAGGGAGTTGGTGGGAGGGTGAGAGAGCACCCTCATAGAAGGAGGGAGGGTGGGATAGTGGGGTTCTGGAGGGGAAAACAGGAAATGGGGATATCATTTAAAATATAAATTATAAAATTCAATAAAAGGAAAAATAATGTCTGGGTTTGGTGTCTGCAGAAGGGATTAGATCCATTGGTGGGGTAGTCTCTAGAGGGATGTTCCTTCAGCCTTTGTCCCTGAATTTCCTTTAGACAGGAGCACTTCTGGGTTAATATTTTTGAGATGGGTGGGTGGCCACATCCCTCAACCGGGGGTGGTGCATAACCTCTGGATATGGTCTCTACAGGTTCTGTTTCTCCTTTTTTGGGTATTTTGCCTAATGTCAGTATGGTTGAGTCCTGGGAACCATTTGTATCCCTGGCATCTAGTTCTTTCTAGTGGATCAAAGAGGGTGGTTTTTAAAATAGTTAAAATTAGGCTCTGTTTTCTGAGAGTCAGGACATTGTTGAACAGTATAGGAAGCATAGAGCCCTTTAATGTAAATGGAAAAAATAATTAGATCCACAAATTGTTGAACAAACCTACTTACGGTTACTGAAGTTTTCTTACGGAAACAACAGTGTTTATGTCCAGCTGAGTGGTTGACTTGGTATGATTTTATAGGAAACTTTTAACAGCTCCAAATACGTTGGAATGAGAGGTGGAATGAGGGTTTTTATGAGGTGAGATTTAAAAAAAATACACATACTAGATGATGAGATTTATAGATGTCTGAAGAGTTACCACAGTGAAGTATTTCATTTACTAAGTATCTATTATAAAACAGAAACCAGCTGCAAACACCTTGAGTCTGAGGAGTTCCAAGAGAATAGATTAAGATTGTCTTGGCGTTTCTACTGTTATGATAAAGCACATGACCAAAAGCAACATGGGGAAGAAGGAATTTATTTCATCTTCCAACTCAGGTTCATCTTCTACATTCCATCACTGAGGAAGTCAGGGCAACAGTTCAAGACAGGAAAGAAGCAGGAAGTGAGGCAGAGGGCATGGATGAACACTGTTTACTGGCTCGTTAATAATGATTTGCTCGGGATGCTTCCTTATACCATGTAGGACCACCTACCTGCCCAGGGATGGTAGCAACTTTAGTGAGTTTCATGAAAATGTACTACAGGCAATTTGTTAGAAGCATTTTCTCAACTGAGGTTCCTCTTCCCAGATAAGTCTAATTTGTGTCAAGTTGATAAAAACAAAAACAAAAGCAAAAACAGAAAACAGAAACAGAAACAAACACACAAACAAGAAGAAGAAGGAGGAGGAGGAGGAGGAGGAGGAGGAGGAGGAGGAGGACAGGCGTCTAGTAAGCAATGGGTATTCTAAGACGAATAAGAAAATAGTATGTTATAACCAGCATCAAGAACATGAACTGAATCTTGAGAATATGGTGCTACAGTGAGCGTGACAAGTCAAGTCAGGTATGAAGGGCATATTTAAATCACAGATGGCAATGCTAACCTTACTTGATAATAAACATGATTAGAAAGGCATTATTTTCATGATATAAAATTTATTTTTGGATCAGTTTATCTTAAAGTGAAGAAAATATCTAACTGCACCCAAATAGTGAAAAAAGAATGAACAGGAACATGTTACATGTGTCTCTGAGAAAGACAGAAAAAAATCCTATGTAGTTTATTTAGGAAAACACAGGTGAAATTCTTTTAATAAAAAGGAGTTTTATGCTAGCCTCGGTTTTCTGTTAGTATGAGCCTCCTCTTCTCCAAAGTTGATTCTTTTACTGTAGGAGGTACAAATTTTCCCTCAAAAGGATTGCTTATTTGTTTACAAGTGATTCTCAAAGAAGGTGGAGAGACAACTCAGTGGTTAAGAATTAGACCAGAATTACCTGTGACTCAAGTTTTAAATGTTCATGTGTTCTACCCTGAGTCGTGCTTGGTGTAAATACATAAAATCAGTAAACAAACATATAGTTAAAAATAAATAAGAATTAAACTTTAAATCAGTACTTATACATTTTGTGAAAATTATAATTTCTTATAAAGAACAGAGGAATATAAAAATACATACCTCTTCAAATTAAACATTTGGTAAGGAATATATATATATATATATATATATATATATGTATTTCCAAGATGCTGAGCTTAAATAAGCAATGTAGTTTGAAATTAAAATATTAAGTGAAGGTTCATCATGGTTGGCAGTATGTAGAGAGTATAAAAATTCATAAACACATTGGCAGGGTGTTCATTTCTACGACGTTTATGTCAAATATACAAAGCAATCCCAATAAAACTTCAATGCCTTTATTCATTTTATAAATTATAAGATCTTTTTGTTTAAAATGACCTATTTTAGACAGAGAATTATAATCACACATTTTATTTTTAACTATTCTTATATGGTAGTTTTATAATAACAGGGCCCTCTAAACCAGCATGATCAAAGCTCACATAACTCAGTCTCTATGCTAAGGCAGCATGACAAAGTTCTATATGGGTTTGTGCCAAGTCCTCTTCATATACATTATGACTTCCAGTATAGTGCTTTTATGAGTGTCCAAAGGAGCAGGTCTCTGATTCCTGTGCCCTCTCTTGGGCTTTTTTACTTCTCTTTATTTGTCTTGTCCAAATCCAATGTTAATATTTATCTTATTTTATTTTATTATTATCCCTTATAACCTTTATTGTTGTTTTTTTTCTAATGACAGTCAGAAAGGTAGTGGAACCAAATGGGAGGGAAGATAGGGAGAAACTGGGGGAAGAATTGGATGGGAAAACCATAATTAAGACACATTATGTGAGAAAAAATATCTACTTTCATTAAAAAGTAAAAAGACAAAAATGCCATGTCAATCGTACAACCAAACAACCAAACAACCAAACAACCACCACCACCACCTCCCCACCCTCACCCCCATCCCATCCCCACCCCACCACCACCAAAAATGTACAGTCTTTAATTTGTATTAGCATCATTTTTCATCAACAGTCTACTCTCTTACTTGTCTATAATTTCCAATTCTGCACCTCTGCTTCTTTGTATCTTGTACCTAATGGTAAACGCTTCTTTGCCTCATTAAAGCAGCATGTTCCAATAACAGCAACTAATAGTTTGTGGCTTTCTTATCTACTTCACATTCCACTCATAACACTGAAACGAGCAAGTAAATAGCTCTCTTCTGTGTGTCTTATTCCTAAAATTTGACTAGATAATATAGGATAAAGAAATGATAGACACTGGAAAAACAATATAGACTCATAGAAAAAAATCTACACTGGGGTCAGTAAGCTGATTTGTACATAACAGAGACCTTATGGTCAGAAAAGTCTAAATGTTGACTGACCTCTGTCAGCCACAGTTTGTTGATCCTTGTCTAGATAGCAATGTTAAAATTGGGTATTAAATAAGACTGTGAAAAAGTTCAGGCTTTATAAATGTTGGAGAAAACAGGAATAAAATAGCCAATGCATTAGGTAGACTACTTCTCTCTAAATATGACTTCTCTGATGTTTCTGAATGCATTACATCATATTCCATGAAAATCCATCAAAAGTCAGAATCAGGACTGCGTAACAACCAAATAATGAATCCATTTAGCTTTCTAATATGTGTCAAAGTAAAAGAGTGTTTCTGTTGCTCCGATTAGTGCACACGCATGTACTGGTGGAATGAAATAAGCTGTTATAGCTTAAAACTAATACAAGCTAGGAATGAGCAATAAAGTGACCCCATAGATTGTTCTAGCCCTCATATGAATATATTGCAAATAACATTTTCTGAAGCATTATCAGCAACACAATAGCTTAATGTTGAAATCACTGCCCACACCCTGTTTACACAGCCCACACTGGACTTACCCAGCACAGTTTTTATTAAGGGCACGCACCCAGCCTGGAAATAACTGTATTGTGATAGGTGATTTGACTGGATTATTAAAAAAGTTTTATCTATGTATCAAATATGCACAGGAAATTGCTATTCAAGGAAGCCTAAATGTTGAGATATGATGCTGGAAACATTGTTTATTTCTCATCTCAGAGGTTTAAAATGAATATCGTGTCTATTAGGAATTTACAACACGCATCCATCTCTCTTGTGAATAAAATAACATGTAGAGTCAGGGTTTATTTTTGTGTATTTTTTTGTGCTAGACCACAAACGTTGTTATCATAAACAGATACTTTATACAAAAGCTACACCATTAGCACTGGATTTAAATTAAAAATTTCCTTCGGGAATTTCTTGTAGGAACTGAAGAGTTCAGGTTTTCAACTGGTATCAAACTTCAATTTAATTTTATTCAAGTTATTATGTCAATGACTTATGTCAGATAGATTGAAGACTCTTTCAGTCTTTCTGGAAGTTATAAAAATTGTTTAGTAAAAATAAAAATTGTAGAAAAATACAGCCTAAGTTCAGCCTCAACATTGCTTTTTGATGTTGCTTTCTCAGGACAAGGTTTCTCTGTGTAGTCCTGGCTGTCACTGAACTTGCTCTGTAGATGAGGTTAGCCTCAAATCTCTATTCAGATTAAAAGTATTTGCCACCACTGCCTGGCTAACCTCAACACTCTATATCATGTGCCATCCTTTTTACTAGTGAATTAAAAAAAATGGGTTAACTTCTTTTCTTTTATGTAAACTATCATTGGAATGCATAAAACATAGTTGTACAGTTCTGACTTATACCTAGTGAACCTGTACCAATGTGACGCCATAAAAGCATTTCTTATAATTTCCAATTCTGCATCTCTGCTACTTTGCATCCTGTTTCTAATGGTAAATGTGTCTTTGCCACATTAAAATTCAGTTTTAGTTCTCTGGAGTCTAACTTCAAGAGTTCTTTCTATATGTTAGCCCTCTACTGGATCTATGATTGGTAAAGATCTTTTTCCAATCTGTTGATTGAAGTTTTGTCCTTTTGACAGTGTCCTTTGCTTTACAGAAGCTTTGCAAATTTATGGGGTCCCATTTTTCAATTCTTGATTTTAGAGCATAAACCATTGGTGTTCTGTTCAGGAAATTTTCCCCTGTGCCCATGTGTTTGAAGCTCTTCCCCACATTCTCTTCTATTAATTTCAGTGTATCTGATTTTATGTGGAGGTCCTTGATCCACTTGGACTTAAGCTTTGTACAAGGAGGTAAGAATGTACTGATGGCAGTCTTCTGCATGCTGATCTCCAGTTGAACCATCATCATTTGTTGAAAAGACTGCCTTTTTTCCATTGAACGGTTTTAGCTTCTTTGTCAAAGATCAAGTGACCATAGGGTATGTGGATTCATTTCTGGATCTTCAATTCTATTCCATTGATCTACCTGCCTGTCTCTGTACGAATATTATACATTTTTAAAATCACAATTGCTGTATAATACAGCCTGAGGACAGGGATGGTGATTCCCCCAGCAGTTCTTTTATTGTTGAGAATAGTTTTCAATCTCCTGGGTTTCTGTTATTTGAAATGAATTTGGAAATTGCTCTTTCTAACTCAATGAAGAATTGAATTGGAATTTTGATGGGAATTGCATTGAATCTGTAGATTGTATTTGGCAAGATGGCCATTTTTACTATATTAATTCTGCCAATCCATGAGCATGGGAAATCTTTCCATCTTCTGAGATCTTTTTCGATTTCCTTCTTTAGAGACTTGAAGTTCTTGTCATAAAGATTGTTGACTTGCTGTTTAGAATCACACCAAGATATTTGCTATTATTTGTGACTATTGTGAAGGGTTTTGTTTCCTTAATTTCTTTCTCAGCCTGTTTATCCTTTGCGTAGATGAGGGCTACTGATTTGTTTGAGTTAATTTTATATCCTGCCACTGTGGTAAAGTTGTTTTTCAGGTTTAGGAGTTCTCGGGTGGAACTTTTGGGGTCACTTAAGTATACTATCATATCATCTGCAAATAGTGATAATTTAACTTCTTCCTATTTGATTTGTATCCCTTTGCCTTATTTTTATTTTCTAATTGCCCTGGCTAGAATTTCAAGTATTGAATAAGTAGGGAGAGAGTGGGCAGCCTTGTGTCTAGTGCCTGATTTTAGTGGGATTGCTTCAAGTTTCTCTCCATTTAGTTTGGTGTTGGCTACTAGTTTGCTGTATATTGCTTTTATTATGTTTAAGTATGGGTCTTGAATTCCTGATCCTTCCAAGACTTTTAACATGAATAGGTGTTGTATTTTGTCAAATGCTCTCTCAACATCTAATGAGATGATCATGTGGTTTGTTTTCTTTGAGTTTTTTTTATATAGTTGATTATATTGATGGATTTTAGATATTGAACCATTCCTCATCCTGTAATGGAGCCTCCTTTGGTCATGATGAATGATTGCTTTGATGTATCCTTGGATTCAGTTTGAGAGAATTATATTGTGTATTTTTGCATTGAAATTCATGAGGAAAGTTGGTCTGAAGCTCTCTTTGTAAAGTTTTTGTGTGGTTTACATGTAAGTGTAATTTTGTCTTCAAAGAATGGATTGGGTAGTGTTCCTTCTGTCTCTATTTTGTGGAATAGTTAGAAGAGTATTGGTATTAGGTCTTCTTTGAAGGCCTGATAGAATTCTGCATTAAATTCATCTGTCTCTGTGCTTTTTTGGTTGGGAGATTTTTAATGACAGCTTTTATTTCTTTAGGAGTTATGGGACTGTTTAGATGTTTTATTTGATCCTGATTTAACTTTGGTATGTGGTATCTGTCTAGAAAATTGTTCATTTCATCCATATTTTACAGATGTGTTGAGTATAGTATCTTGTAGTATTTTGTGGTTAAAATAAAATGGGGTATGGAGCTAAACAAAGAATTCTCAACTGAGGAATATTGAATGGACATGAAGCACCTAAAGAAATGTTCAACGTTCTTAGTCATCAGGGAAATGCAAATAAAAACGACCCTGAGATTCCACCTCATACCAGTCAGAATGATTAAGACAAAAAACTCAGGTGACAGCAGATGCTGGTGAGGATGTGGAGAAAGGAGAACACTCCTACATTGCTTCTGGGATTGCAAGCAGGTATAATCACTCTGGAAATCAATCTGGACGTTCCTCACAAAATTGGACATTGTACTACCTGAAGACCCTGGGCATATGCCCAAAAGATGCTCTAACATATCACAGGGACACATACTCCGCTATGTTCATAGCAGCCTTATGTATAATAGCCAAAAGCTGGAAAGAAACCAGATGTCCTTCAACAGAGAAAGAGATACAGAAAATTTGGTACATTTACACAATGAGTACTACTCAGCTATCAAAAACAATGACTTCATGAAATTCTTAGGCAAATGAATGAAACTAGAAAATATCATTTTGAGTGAAGTAATTCAGTCACAAAAGAAGACACATAGTATGCACTCACTGATAAGTGAATATTAACCCAAAACTCAGAATACCAAAGGTACAATTCACAGTCCATATCATATGAAGCTCAAGAAGGAGGAAGACCAAAATGTGGATGCATCAGTCCTTCTTAGAAGGGAGAACAAAATACTCATGGGTGGAAATACTGGGACAAAGAGTAAAGAATGAAGGAAAGGCCATTCAGAGTCTGCCCCACCTCGAGATCCATCCAATATGCAGTCACCAATCCCAGTCACTATGGCTGATGCCAAGAAGTGCTTGCTGACAGGAGCCTTATATGGGTGTCTCCTGAGAGCATGTCAGAGATTTATCGATATAGATTAAGATGTTTACAGCTAAACATCAGGCTGATCAAGTGGACCATAATGGAGTAGTTAGAGAAAAGACTGAAGGAGCTGAAATAGGTTTGCAAGAACAATATCAACCAACTAGAACCCTCCCCCAGAGCTCCCAGGAACTAAACCATCAGCCAAAGGGTACACATAGAGGAACTCATGGCTACAGCCACATCTGTAGCAAAAGTTGGCATTGTCTGGCATCAATAGGAGGAGAAGCCCTTGGTTCTGGGAAGGCTAGTTTTACCAATGTAGGGGAATGCCAAGGTGTTGAGTTGAAAGTGGGTGGGTGAGAGGGAGTGGGCATCCTCATAGAAATAGGGGGAGCAAGTATGCAAGAGGGGGGAACAGAAATGGAATAACATTTGAAATGTATAAACATAAACTATGCAATAAAAATGAGAAGAAAATTCAGTCTTAGGACAAGGCTGAAATTATTCATTCTAAAATTTTTACTATGCTTCTATCAATTTCTAAAGGCAACAATTGGTCTGATCCCATTCTTAAACCAAGATTTGCATCCAACTCAGGTCCTTTAGTGGCCAAGGCAAAAGTGCTACTATTGAAATACAAACAGATGTTTTATTGTTTTATTTTATTTTATTTTATTTTAAGTAACCCAAAATATGTATTCTTGCAAGTAAAGCATACTCCAAGAAAGGAGTCATATGAGAATTCTGAGTGCTTGTGGGAAAACTCCAAGAAGATCAGACATGATTATTTTGACCTCAGGTTCTTCAAAGCACAGAGTTGCTGTTGGATTATTTTTTTGTGCCCTTTGCATGTATTGCAGAGAGTGAGTTTACTTCAGATTATTTATTTCAATAAAATAGTATTTGTTTACATGATTATTTGTTTATATGCCTTTATAAAAAATGTCTTTCCCACTCACAGCTTGTTCATCATTTGTGGTTTGCATGTCATGTGTGGCTTGCCAATCAGATGTGGCTTGCCCTTGTGGTTTTAGACTACTCATGTGACACTTCTCAACCCTCATAGTATAAATTGTCTGATGTTGGATCAAAGTTGTTTATTGCATAAACTTGAGTCTTTTTTTGTTTATCCGCTCTATTCTGTCAGACCACACACCTACAGCAATGACTCTTTTACTTTCTCTTGCCAGGGGAGAGAGAGAGAGAGAGAGAGAGAGAGAGAGAGAGAGAGAGAGAGAGAGAGAGAGAGAGAGAGAGAGAGAATCTCTGTTGTGTGCCTTTGTAAATGTGTAGCATGGATTCATGTGTAAACTTAAAGATAGATAGTGGGGCTTGGTTCTTTCCTTCTACCATGTGGGGACAAACTCATTTCATCAATAGTGATGGCAGGTAGCACTATATGGTAAGCCATTTACTTAATTTTTATTTTCAAAACAAAATATAAATTTCAAACTCAAGATAGCTGCCTCTACAAGGATGTATTACTCTGCAAGCTCTGATACATATCATGTTACGCATAACTTTCTACACTAATATGTAATTTGCATTATTTTATTGATCAGTGCTATTTAAATCATGTGATTATCCCAGTCTTTGTTTCTATTCTGCTGTTGATAGATATTTGAATTATTTTAAACAATATACTTTTGAGAACAAATATCAAGGATTGTTCTGTATATGTTATAAAATAAGCAACAATGACAAAATGTATTAATGCTATTCTGAGTTGATTTTTTTCCTCTCTCATTACATACATATATACATATATATATTTTTTTCTAAGAGCTTGGGCCTCAGTTTTTATTGTTTCTGATATTAGCAATAGAAAATATAATATAAATCATATATACTGACTCAGATGTAATAAAATTTTAGATAATAGGTTATTACCTCATAGCACAATACTGCCAATGTAAATTTTTAATAGTGTTAATCCTGTAAGAAAATTATGCTTTAAAAATAAGAGTTACTCTTTATATATGTGTGTAGAAAGGAGATATAAAATTAAGCAAGTCTTAGAGTCACAAATGTGTAATAATTTACTTCATTGATTTTTCTTTTATGCTCCTAAATTATGTTTTAGGATTAGAGGGTAATACTTGAAGTTTTTACTAGTTGATCTACTTAAAGGTTTTGTGGTAACACATTAATAGTAAATAAATGAAGTATCTTATACATACACACACAAACAAACATGTATATAAAAATGCTACCGTAAGTAGAAGAGTATAAAGAATACAATTCCCAGGGGAAAATAATCATCAATCTAAGTTTATTTTAAGTAATTTAATACTTAGCTTGGTGCTAAAAATCACACTAATATAATCTTTAAAATGTTGCATGTGTTTCTCTTTTTAAAATCATTTTTGTAAAACTAACTGAAAGACTACAATCATTTCCTTAGTCAAAACTATGGATCTGAATTGAAAATATTATATTAAATGATATAAATAGTTTCACTTTTGAATTTTTTAGCATTCAGATTTTAATTTGCTCTACAGTTAAAACCATTATTCTTCTTTGGAATACCATTGTAACTGGGGAGCAAATTTCAAATAAAAATGTGTTTCTGTATTAGCACCTTGCTTTTCATTTGATTTTCTTGCCTATCCTTATAGAGATTACATGATTTAGATGCTAATACCACAGTGTATTTAAACTCCCTTTGACAGTGGGATCAGTAATAATTAAGGATTTGAAAAATTATGTTTCAGGGAGCAAAGAGTTAAAGGAATGATCAGTAATCTGCCATAAATGCAGATGTAGGTAGAAATTTGCCTGAAGGACAGGGAAGATGGATCTCCAGCCAGCAGGAGCCCCAAAATGGAAACTTCAGAGCTAGATGGCAGCTTTAGAAGTGGTGTATTTCAGGAACAGCTAGGAAGTCAAAGGTCTTTCTTTGACCATGATGGTCAAGAGTTGATTGTCACTTTTATGAGAGTCAGCCTATGAGTAGATCCATAATGCAAGGCCATAGAACATCTGTGCAGAGATCAAGGAAAAGAAAGCATTGTGGGGTAGTCAGTACACAATTGCTCCATTATCCAGTCTCCTACAGCCTCAGGACTTACATTTCAGCAGCAACATGAATGGTACTGCATTAAAGTACAGTGGTATCATATTAACTTCCAATACTGGACAAAAGGAATTCTCTCCACAATACAGGAAGGTATAAAAATGAGGAAGAATACAACTGGAACAATAAGGCACCTGGAAAGTCAGAAATAAAGTCTCACTCCCCAATTCATTTTACAGCATACTAAGTTCTTCAAAGATCCACTCCCTCCTATGCCTACCTTCTTAAATATAAATGGGGAGAGCCCGAAAAATGCAAAATATGCATTCTGTAGGGAAAATTTTCCTCAATTTTGTGATGAAATTATTCTACATGTGAACAATAAAAAGTTGCATATTGGTGCAATCAAGTGAGCATATTTATCACACAAGGCACCAATTATCCTGCTGTTTGCTTGAGAAAAAGAATATTACTATGAAGTCCAGATTAGCCTCAAATTCATATGCCTGCCTCAGTTTCTCAACTAGCTTGCTTGTGTCATGGAACCCAATCATGTATACCATTCCTAATGTTCTATTTGCCACATGCAATATGCAAAAATATAACACAAAATAAAGTTTTAATGCAATATGTGATCTAAATAATGTTAAAATTAAATTGACAGACCTCACATCTCAATCTATGCTTGGCATACTTTAATTCCTGAATATAAACATGGGTTAAGCAGTAACCATATTGTACAGAAAATTGTTAAAACATAGCACTGGTTTAATGCACAAAAATAATCGATTCATTTTGATTTTGATTATAATGTTCAAAAATTATTTCTTAGCTTGAGACCATTCAAAATGTTCTTGCGATGGAATGTTTACAGTTTTTATATTGTTTAAATCTTTATGGACCCTAAAGTAGGTATTTAGGAAAGATGTAGCCTCTTTGTGATTAGAACTTTAATTGATTTCCTTATTTGAAGGCATGATTTCTCTTTTTAAACTCCGCTGGCATGCAACTTGTGATTCTTCCTCACCAGCATCCCAAGTTCAAACGCTATAGGCTTGAGATTACAGCACCTGGTTCTTGTGCAGGAACATTGTATATATTTTATATTACAAGAGTCTTTTCAAGTATTTAATTATTTTATATTGGTGCACTTCATTAGTCCCATAAAAGAAATAAACCATACATTCACATATATCATCTTATATATTATTGCTACTCTTAACATGCTGTTATGTGAATGGGACACTTGCTACATTGTAAGCCAGCTGCTGAACATAGTGGCCATGCTATTTTGCCTGTCCTAGACATGCATTTCGAACTTAAGTTGGCCTTCAAACTGGCATAATCATAGTCTACATACCTCATTCTTTCACACATGGCCTGCTGTTTTGCCCATTTCTTTACATAATGATATATGCTAATTAATTTAATAGTCTAATAACTACTTACATTTAATTTCTGGAAATAGTTTGACTTTTGAACCTAGTTTTGATGTAGGACGTTGCTGATTTATTAACTTAACTTTTTCACTTCTCAGATTTTTTTCCACATAAAAAGAGTGCATACATTATATATGGTAATCACAGATAATATAGGATAGTTTAATAATAGAATAACATAAGGTTTAAGTACTGGCTCTTAAAATAACCTTGTTAAATCACTTTAGATAGTTTAAATGCTAATGCCACATTATTCATATATTCTGTTCAATCTTATCTCTAAGAGTCAAATATACAGAGGCTTGGCAGAAACCCTGTGTCTGCCTCTCCTTTTTTGGCATTGCTGTGAAGAATTATTTTTAAAAGGTAAAGGAAACAAATCAAGAATTTTCCTTTTTAATGGAGAGTTTATTCCTCATTGTGATTTCTTCCTTTGTTAGTCATCTCTAGCATATTCTTAATAACTGTTGGTTTCTAGACATTATTATAAAATGTTCAAGATGGGTAACTTATTAGAAAAATGACTTGCCAGCTGGTGATTTGGGATATCTTTGGGCCTCTGTTTGTGCACTGGATTATGTTTGGAGAAGCAAATCAGCTTGCATCATGAACCCTGAAGCAAAGAGGAAGAGGAAAAGACTGGGGCCACCTAATCCACTTGAGTACAATGCCCCTAGGGCATTGAAATAGTCCTCAGATCTTAAAAGTTCTCAACTCCTAAATAATGGCTATGTGGAAATCAAGATTCCAACACATGAAGCTTAGTTAAAACATTTACATCTACTCGATGCTAAAACATTAGCATCTACTCGAACTAACTGCTGCATAACTCATTATTTATTCTTTCCAACATCTTTAAAATAACCCATCTGGGCTTCAGAGATGCCTCAGGGCTTAAGAACACTGAGTTAGTTAGGGTTTGTGAACAGACACCATGACCAATGTAAGTTTTATAAAGGACAACATTTAATTGGGGCTGGCTTAAAGGTTCAGAGGTTCAGTCCAATATCATCAAGGAGGAAACATAAAAATAACAATGCCAACCAACCAGAGCTTCCAAGGACTAAACCGTTACCAAAAGACTACACATGGACTGACCCAGGGCTCCAACTGCATAAGTAGCAGAGAATAGCCTTGTTGGGGCACCAGTGGAAGGCGAAGCCCTTGGTCCTGCCAAGGTTGGAACCCCCAGTGCAGGAGAAAATGGGGGGCAATAAGGGGGATGTATAGGGGGAATACCCGTATGGAGGAGGTGGAGGGGAGGGAATGGGTGCTTATGGACAGGAAACTGGGATGGGGAATAACATTTGAAATGTAAGTAAAGAAATGTATCTAATAAAAAATTTAAAAAATTAAAGAACAGTAAAAAATAATAAAAAAGTTCTCAAAGGGTGTTTTCAGAATATTCAATTATCTTTCGTAATATTAATGATATGTATGTATGTATAATTTTATGAATACACACATATAGTTTCACCATAGTTTCCCCTCCAACAACTCACTCCTTCCTGTATGGACACACATATGAACTCCCCCAGACTGGTCAAATTATACACAGGGCCTGTACAACTTCAAGCCAATAGGGTCCCAGCATTGAGGAAAAAAAGTGGACCTGAGCTCTCATCCATAACCAAGAAGATACCTCTACTGATATGTTCTTACAAATGAAAAAATAGTTTTATTCAATGTAGTCTCTGTGGGTGTATTAACAAAACTTAAGGATAATCATAATACCCTATATACATAACTATCACAAAATAAATTCCATTTTTTTTACTTTTTGTCCCATACATGATTGTTAACCAAGAGATAGGTACTTACAATTCAATTTGAAACTCTGGCCATGGGAAGAAGACTCTGACAATGGTTGTGGTATCTAATCTGAGTCTCAAATGCTTTATATCATATGGCCTGGTAAGTTTTCATTTATCTTCAAACAGAGAAGGACTCAGATACATATACAAGTTATAGAGTCAAAGTACAATTCACAGGGCAAAATTGCGAAGTAACCCGCACAAATCTGCAAACCATTAGTAAAGTTCTTAAATTGATGAAAGGTTAGTGGACAAGGTTTTTGGTCCACTTTGAGAGAAGATATTATTTTCTCAGTAAACTTCAAATCCTAGAAATGTGTAGTAAATATCAAGAATTCAGTGAGGAGCTGAATGAGTCATGTCTAGTACATTTGAAATTGTCTTCTCCATGGCTGGATCTTATGGAATAGACCTTTACCACTTGCATGCTGACGCTAACACGGGAGAACTGAAGTTCAAGATTAGGTGACACCTGGGATCTAATTGAGTTCAAGTCTGATCTGGGCAACATTCAGCTGAGTTCTTTTCTTAAGTAAGAAAAGTCCTGGGAGGTACTCTGTGTTTGAATACATGCTTAACCTTTACGAGGGCCTATATCTAATCCCTCATACTTCAAAACATGAAGAAAGTAAAATAAAACTGTAAAATAGAAATAGTACTGCAATGGAGGGAGCATGTTTATCTAAAACCATACAGCATGCAGCAGCAGCAGGAAATTCTCATGTGATCTTTGGCTGAATTGTGATGGGTGACCCTAGGATCAGTATTTGAAGTAAATGTACCACAATTGTATTGAGTGATCATAGTAGGACACAGGGTGTGCCTGTATGAGAGAAGAGGGCATCTGAGCTAACTTTATGCCTTCATTTCATTTTTGTTGTAAACTTAAAACTGCTATAATTATTTCAAATAAAAATAATGTAACAGAGATAAAGCCAAATGATAGAACATCTAAAATATAAAATGGCCCCCAAAGTATCACATAATTGTAAAAACACAATTTCAAAGCCATAACTACTGAAATAAAAATTCCAAGTTTATGGTAAATGTATATTAATAAAATGAGCCTAAAAATCTTAGCTTATAATATAATAAAAGTTAGAACCAGGACAGGGGAAATTGCCAATTTTCTCATACTAAGTAGAAAGATAGAAAAATAACATAAGAATTTTAATGCATTCTTTTTCATAAAGTTTTAAAAGTTCATGTTTTTCAAGAAATCTAAAAGAAAATGATGTTTTGATTTTCAGTGTGCATTTTAATTTAGCGAGTGATCTTGTTATGAAAACGCATATGGAATATGTCCATGCTGTGAGATGGTAAAATGTTAAAAACCAAGGTGGTTAGTGGACACTGATGTCTGACTTAAATCTGAAGAGGGGCACTTTATCAGTATGCATTTAAGGATATCTAAATGTACTTACTTTGGAATATGACCTTTAGGATTCTCCAAAGTTATTTTCATTGGAAAATATCTTCTGCTCTTTTCATAAACCTGATCTGTGACTGTCTCACCATCAAAACAAGTATGACAAACACTTTTTGGTAATCACAAATTCAACTAATTACAACCTAAAATAAATAGTCCACAAAGGTATTCTGCTCACAATTAAATAGAATTGTTTTTATTGTAAACATGTTAAAAGTGATTCCTCAAAATATTTCAAGAGTAAAAATGTATGGTTCTCCATTTTTCCAGTGTCCAGGTTAGGTTTGTGGAAGAAAACATTAGTTACATTATCACAAACACTTGCCCTTCTATCACCTTCGCTAGTGATTGATACTTGTTATTCAGATTGAAGGGAACCATCTGAACTTACAAAGGTGTATGAAAAGACAAACCTTTTATATGTGAGCAATCAGGAATAAAATTAGTGTATTTTTTAACATGAAATTTAGCACAGAATGAATATAACGATTTGGTTTCATTTCTGTGCAATCAAAGTGACTTTCATATTAAGCCACTGTAGTCTTTCCTGTTTTTTCTAAATGGTTGGCAGCTCTTGTGTAGAATTTCTCTAACAACTTTCTAGGAAGTTTCTGGCAGGAAAAAAAATGAGAGTTGACTCATCTAGCTCTTCCTGAAATAGATGCACTTTTGTCTTTGCTATTTTAAAAATGCTGGTGACTAAATATTTTGAAAGTGCGATCACTGCTTTTTTCAAACATTTTCTCCCAGTCCATCTGTTTTCTTTAGAGGCCTTTGATATATCAGATCTGAGAGATATATTGATGTGTTCCAATCATATCTCAACCCACAATTTATTCTCATATCTCATTTGATCCAGTTTGAAGGCATGACACTTCCTTATTTTCTAATAAAGGAAAATTCATAGTCCTATGTAACTTTAAGTGTATTTCATAATTGAAAATTAAACTGTAGAATGACTCAGAGGACCAGAATACCTCCAGCGATACTCATGGATTAGTAGGACTAATATTGCAAAATTAATAATCCTATCAAAAGCAATATAAAGAAGCAGTAGGATCTTCATCGAAATTCCAAAACTATTCTTTGCAAATGGATAAGAAAACTTATATGGAATCAAAAAGAAACCAGAACACATAAAATAATCCTAAATAGTAAAAATAAAAATAAAAATAAAACTGCTGTAGATATCCGCATTCCTGATTTTAAGAATACAGTTGAGTTGTAGTAATAACAAGAGCAGTACAGCAGCATAAAAACAGACATATTGATCAATCAAATAAAGTTGAAAGCTGGGTCTAAGTCCAGAGGCCCATGACACCTGCTTTTTAACAAAGAAACAAAAATACACACTGGGAAATAAGATATGATTTTTTCCATGAAACTGCTGGTCAAACTGGATAGCTACATATGGAAGAATGAAAATGAAGTCAACAACTATCACTGTAAATAGCTCACACTCACACACACACACACACCACATAAACACACCACATGCACACACACCCCCCACACCACACATACACCACACACACACACACACACAAACCACAAACACACCACACACACATACACACACACACACACACACACACGCACACACGCACACAAACACACACACTTCCAAATGAGTCGAAAACTACAAGATTATCTGTTAACATGAAGAAAATGTAGGGAATGTGCTTGACCTCATTGTCAAGGTAAAGGACTTTCTGAATACTCTTCCTAGAACACAGGCTTTGATAAACAATAAATGATCCTGAAAAGGGGAAGCAAAAGGGGCTTCCTCAACATGGCTAAATTTCTTTCTGTCTGACAGAGTATCTCGAGTATATGAAGAACTGAAAAACAGTTAGCATTAACAAAACTATATTCTTATAGGTCTTGAATTCCAAAATAATCAAGAAGAAAAAGCTTTAAAATCCTGAACATCTTATTAGATGCTGAGAAAGCATGTGACAAAACACAACATCCTTTTATGTTAAAAGTCCTGGAAAGATCAGGAATGAAAGGCCCATACCTAAACATGTTAAAAGCAGTATACAGCAAACCAGTAGCCAACATCAACCTAAATGGAGAGAAACTCAAAGCAATGCCATTAAAATCAGGGACTAGACAAGAATAACCAGTCTCTCCCTACCTATTCAATATGTATTCAAAGTCCTAGCCAGAGCAATCAGACAACAAAAAGAGGTCAAAGTGATACAAATTGGAAAGCAATAAGTCAAAATATCACTATTTGCGGATGATATGATAGTCTCCTTAAGTGATCCCAAGAGTTACGCAACTTCAGCAAAGTGGTTGGGTATAAAATTAACTCAAACAAATCAGTAAGCTTCATATACTCAAAGGAAAAAAAGGTTGAGAAAGAAATTAGGGAAATGACACCCTTCACAATAGTCACAAATAATATAAAATACCTTGGTGTGACTCTAACCAAAAAGCAAAACATCTGTATGATAAGAACTTCAAGTCTCTAAAGAAAGAAATTGAAGAAGATCTCAGAAGATGGAAAGATCTCCCATGCTCATGGATTGGCAGGATTAATATTGTAAAAATAGCTATATTGTCAAAAGAAATCTATAGATTGAATGCAATTCCCATAAAAATTACAACTCAATTTTTCATAGAGTAAGAAAGAGCAATTTGCAAATTCATTTGAATAACAAAATATTCAAATAGCAAAAACTATCCTCAACAATAAAAGAACTTCCAAGGGAATCACCATTCCCGGACCTTGAGCTGTACTACAGAGCAATAGTGATTAAAAACTGTGTGGTAGATGTACCACATTTTCTGTATCCATTCCTCTTTTGAAGGGCATCTGGGTTCTTTCCAGCTTCTGGCTATTATAAATAAGGCTGCTATGACCATAGTGGAGCATGTGTCTTCGTTATATGTTGGGGCATCTTTTGGGTATATGCCCAAGAGAGGTATAGGTGGGTCCTCAGGTAGTTCAACGTCCAATTTTCTGAGGAACCTCCAGACTGATTTCCAGAATGGTTGTACCAGTCTGCAATTCCACCAACAATGGAGGAGTGTTCCTCTTTCTCCACATCCTCTCTAGCATGGAATACTACTCAGTTATCAAAAACAATGACTTTATGAAATTCATAGGCAAATGGATGGAACTGGAAAATATCATCCTGAGTGAGGTAACCCAATCACAGAAAAACACGCATGGTATGCACTCATTGATAAGTGGATATTAGCCCAAATGCTTGAATTACCCTAGATGCACAGAACACATGAAACTCAAGAAGGATGACCAAAATGAATGCTTCACTCCTTCTTTAAAGGGAACAAGAATACCCTTGGGAGGGAAATAGGGAGGCAAAGTTTAGAACAGAGGCAGAAGGAACACCCATTCAGAGCCTGCCCCATGTGTGACCCATACATATACAGCCACCAAACTAGATAAGATGGATGAAGCAAAGAAGTACAGGCTGACAGGAACTGGATGTAGATCTCTCCTGAGAGACACAGCCAGAATACAGCAAATACATAGGCGAATGCCAGCAGCAAACCACTGAACTGAGAATGGGACCCCCATTGAAGGAATCAGAGAAAGAACTGAAAGAGCTTGAAGGGGATTGAGACTCCATATGAACAACAATGTCAACCAATCAGAGCTTCCAGGGACTAAGCCACTACCCAAAGACTATACATGGACTGACCCTTGGCTCCAACTGCATAGGTAGCAATGAATAGCCTACTAAGAGCACCAGTAGAAGGGGAAGCCCTTGGTCCTGCCAAGACTAATCCCCCAGTGAACGTGATTGTTGGTGGGAGGGTGGTAATGGGGGAAGGATGGGGAGGGGAACACCCATATAGAAGGGGAGGTGAAGGGGTTAGGGGGATGCTGGCCCAGAAACGGGAAAGGGAACAACAATTAAAATGTAAATAAGAAATATCCAAGTTAATAAAGATGGAGAAAAAAACTGTATGGTATTGGTACAGAGACAGGCAGGTTGATCAATGAAGTATAAATGAAGAACCAGAAATGAACCCATACACCTATGGTCACTCGATCTTTGACAAAGGACCTAAAACCATCCAGTGAAAAAAAAAGAGCATTTTAGACCAATGGTGCTGGTTCAATTGGAGGTCAGCATGTAGAAGAATGTAAATCAATCCATTATTATTAACTTGTACAAAGGACAAGTCCAAGTGGATCAAGTCCAAGTGGACCTCCACATAAAAGAAGCTACACTCAAACAAATTAAAGAGACACTGGGGAAAAGCCTCAAACATATGGTCACAAGGGAAATTTTCCCAAAAGAACACCAATGACTTATGCTCTAAGATCAAGAATCGACAAACTGGACTTCTTAAAATTGTAAAGAATCTGTAAGGCAAAGGACAGTGTCAATAGGACAAAATGGCAACCAACCGATTGGCAATAGATTTTCATCAATCCTATATCCAATAGAGGAATAATATCCAATATATAAAAAGAACTCAAGAAGTTAGACTCTAGAGAATTAAATAACCTTATTAAAAAATGGAGGGGTTGGGGATTTAGCTCAGTGGTAGAGCGCTTGCCTAGCAAGTTCAAGGCCCTGGGTTCGGTCCTCAGCTCCGAAAAAAAATAAATAAATAAATAAAAAATAAAAAAAAATAAAAAATGGAGGTACAGAGTTAAACAAAGAATTCTCAGCTAAGGAAAACTGAATGGCTAAGAAGCACCTAAAAAAAAAAAAAATTCAACAGTCATCAGGGAAATGAAAATCAAAACAACTCTGAGATTCTACCTCACACCAGTCAGAATTGTTAAGATAAAAAACTCAGGTGACAACAGATGCTAGTCAGGATATGGAGGAAGAGGAACACTCCTCCATTATTGGTGGAATTGCAGTCTGGAGGTTCCTCAGAAAAGTGAACATAGTACTACCTGAGGACCCAGCAACTCCTAGGGATATACCCAACTATGCTCCAATGTGTAACAAGGACACATAATCCACTATGTTCATAGCACCCTTACTTATAATAGCCAGAAGCTGGAAAGAACCCAGATGCCCTTCAACAGAGGAATGGATTAAAAAATGTGGTACATCTACACAATGGAGTATTACTCAGCTATCAAAAACAATGACTTTATGAAATTCATAGGCAAATGGATAGAACTAGAAAATATTATCCTGAGTGAGGTAATTCAAACACACACACACACACACACACACACACACACACACACACACACACAAAATAAACACATGGGATGTACTCACTGATAAGTGGATATTAGCCCAAAAGCTTAAATTACCCAAGATACAATTCATAGACTACAAATAGCTCAAGAAGAAGGATGACCAATGTGTGGATGATTCAGTCATTATTAGAAAGGGGAGCAAAAATATTCATAGGAGGAAATACAGAGACAAATTTTGGAGCAGAGACTGAAGGAAAGGCCATTCAGAGACTGCCCTAGCTGGGGATCCAGCCCATATACATACAACCACCAAACCCGGACAATATTGCTGATGCCAAGAAGTGAATGCTGACAGGAGCCTGATATAGCTGTCTCCTGAGAGGATCCGCCAGAGCATGACAAATACAGAGGTAGATTCTCACAGCCAATCATTGAACTGAGAGCAGGGTCCCCTTTTGAGGAGTTAGAGAAAGGATTGAAGGAGCTGAAGTGGTTTGCAACTCCATAAGAACAACACCAACCAACCAGAACTCCCACAGACTAAACCACTACCTAAAGAGTATGGCTTCAGCTGCATACATAGCAGAGGTGGATTTGTTCGGTACCAATGGAAA
The DNA here is from genome assembly GCF_011064425.1 of Rattus rattus. Lineage (NCBI taxonomy): Eukaryota > Metazoa > Chordata > Mammalia > Rodentia > Muridae > Rattus > Rattus rattus. Next base: position 30,270,399 of record NC_046166.1, on the reverse strand, counting down.
GAAAAGCCCTTGGCCTTGCCATAGCTCTATCGCCCAGTGTAGGAGAATGTCAGGGCGGGATACCTGGAAGGGGTATGTGAATGGGTGGGGGAAACACTCTCACAGAAGGGGGAGAGGGATGGGATACGTGGTTTTTAGAATGAAACCATGAAAGTGGATAACATTGAAATATAAATAAAAAATATCCAATTAAAAAAAAGGAGAGAAAAAGCAAAAACAAAAACAAAAATCCTAAAGTCTAGGGCAGGTCTTGAAACTGACAGAAAATTCTGCATCTCTGAGAGACAAATTTGGACATGGTTATTGTCATTTTCTGACCAGTTGTTTTAGAAGTATTTTTTGAAAGGTAATCAGCTATTACACATGAAGCTGAAAAATTATATTTAATTTACTTTTGATATATAGCTCTCTACTCATCTTGTGAGATGCAATTGAGTACCCATTTCTTCCCCTTTTATCTTTCATTTATTGAATTTCTTGTTTACTATATTTCTATATTTAATAAATTCATACTTCTGTCGTAGTTTTGGGTCATCTATGGCATGTATTATAATACTTTAGGTGTATATCTTTTTATTTGAAAAGATTTTTCTTATGAAATGCCTGTTACTTTCAATATGTTCTGCTTCTTGCATTTGTTGTGTCTTTAAGACCATTTTTCCCCTTTGAATTTTGCAAATTTAGGTTGCAGATAGCAGATGTTTTAATTGTTTTGCTTTGTAAGGGAATTCACCAGCTGTGGAATTACTATGAGGCAGTTTTTCATCTGTGTCTATCAGGATCTTTTGACTCCACTATTGTGGCCTCATTTATATTAAATTTTCAGTATGGCTTCTCTGTATCTACAGTCATTCTACCTTGAGTTTCATTCCTGTGCCTCAAGTGCACATCAACTAAGCAAGCCCCTTGGAGAAAGTTTTCAAATTATCCATCATGCTGTCAATCCACTTCTGTAGTCAACAGCAGAGAACTAGGGTCTCAAACCACCCGAGGACACCGGGCACAGATTCATGTATACGTAACACAGAAGAGCAGAAAAAGACAAAACGAGAAGGTGCACATAAAGATCGTTCAAAAGCTGCTTTTTCTGGAGTTGTCTGATGAAATAGTACAAGACCATGGATACTTGAACTGATAACCTTTGTGAGCCAATGAAGAGTGTGTCTTCCTACGACAGTTATATGGGTGTTGCCTAGGCCTTATGACTCAATCCTTATGTAATCTCTTTTTTCCCAACTCCAGTCCCTACCATCTTAGATCATTTTTGTTCCAGGTCTTCTACTTCTGATTTATCTGCTCATCTTGTACAATATTTTGGTTTTTAATTTGTGCCGATGTTTCTTGTGTCAAATAGCAAATGTTTTACCTTCCCAGCTTGACTATGCCTTGTGTCAATGTCTGCATCAGTAAATATCATCAAGAGTTTTCATAAACAGAATTTCGTTGCATAAAAAAATGTACCCCAGATCCTTGACCTACCCACAAAATATGTCCATTGCATAACTGGAGTAAAGATACCTAGAAATACTATCCAGTTGAGATTATCTGGCTATGAATGCCAGTTAAGTCCTAATTCTAGAAATAGAACATTCAAACAGATCAGGGTAAACCCAGTAAAGCTGATCTCGGGAGACATAACCCCATTCATGTCCTGGGTATTAGGAAAGTATTGCTAATTCCCCATGCTGAAGATCTATTCTAAAGCTGCATAAAGCCTGTCTAGGAACTGCTGGCTCTCAAGACAAGTAGGGATAAAATTGTAAATAAGGAGCCAAAAGATAGCTGCTAATGTTATACTGTGTAGCTGTCACAGATAGGAAAGCACTTATAAACGATATAGGATAATATACCCACAAATAAGCAATAAGCAAACACACACAATTATAACTATAGAATACTAATTAGTACATATGAAGCTCCATTATCATAACATTAATCACTAGGCTGTGGTTTATGTGTACAGGCCTGCAAAGGATATGGCCGTACCTACTGTTATTATTGCACAAATAGAGTAATTTAATTTAAAGTTAGACTAATAGAATAGAAGATATTCTGCTTCTTGCAGGGAGAGTAGTATCTGCATCTTAAGGAGTCTGGACTCCAGTTAAATCTTTTGTGTCAGTTTTCAGTTTCATTTGTTTACAATTACAATGACTCGATGTGTGTCATGGAGGGCATCTACCTTGCCCATACAAGATTTGGTTAACTACAGTTAAGGGAATTGTCATCTATAAGGTCATTCTTTTGGAAGAACTTTATGAGCAGACATATAAATTTTGAGGGGACCCCCAAGAAACAGTTAAAATAAAAATTCAACACCTATAGTTATGCCATATGATGCTTAAAATTTGTTTACCTTTACCAAATTCTTCTGAAATATTTTTCTTTCTTTTTTTTTCCTTTAAGAAAATTGCCTTTAATTTTTTTAACAGTCTAGTCATTATCCACCTCTGGGTCTGCACTCTGACAGTTCCTCATCCCAATTTGCCTCTCCTGTCTCCAAGACAATGGTCCCCACCCAACTACCCAGCCAGGCCTCCCTTCTCCCTGGGATCTCGTCTCTCAAGGGTTAGGTGCTTCTTCTCTGTCTGAGGCCAGACCAGGCAGTCCTCTGCTGTATACACACCAGGGGCTTCATATCAGCTAGTGTATGCTGCCAGGTAGCTGGCTCGGTGTCTGAGAGATCTAGAGAGTCCATGTTAGTCGAGACTGTTGGTCTTCCTATGAGGTCACCCTTCTCCTCAGCTTGGTTCAGTCTTTCTCTAATTCAAGCACATGGTCCAGACTTCTGTCCATTGGTTGTGTATAAGTATTTGCTTCTGACTCCCTCAGCTGCTAGTTGGCCCTCTAGGAGGGCTACCATGCTAGGCTCCTGTCTGTAAGCACACCATAGCATGAGTTAGTGTCAGGTCTTGGAGCCTCCCTTTGACTGGATCCCAATTTGGGCCTGTCACTGGACCGCCTTTTCCCCAGGCTCTTCTCCATTTTTGTTTCTGCAGTTCTTTCAGACAGGAACAATTCTGGGTCAGAGTTTTTGACCCAGAATTGGGATGGCAATCCCATCGCTCTACTTGATGCCATATCTTTCTACTGGAGGTGGACTCTACAAGTTCCCTCTCCCCACTGTAGGGCATTCCATCCTAGGTCCTTCCCTTTGAGTCTTGAGACCCTCTCACCTCTCAGATCTTTGGTACATTCTAGAGGGTTCCCTTACCTCCTACTTCCCAAGGTTTCCTGTTTCCATTCTTTCTGCTGGCCCTCAGTGCTTCACTCCTGTTAACCCCCTCCCCCCAAATACCTGATGTTCCCCTTTTCCCCCTCCCTGTCCCCACCCAGGGTACTTATGGTAATTGTAGCATATTCCACCTTGAGCCATTTCTGTTTCTGGAAAGTTAAGATATTTTTATAGTATCTGGATTTCTAGTCTAACAATCATAGGAATCTTGGGCAAAGATCTCCTAACTATGGATAAGAGGAGGAGGTTTGAAGATCCTTCACCCACCCACACTCAGTAATCCTTACATTTCTACTCTTATCTCTGATCTTTCTCTCCTTTGGCCAGAACTTCACTAAATTGTAGATATTTTTGTTTAGGGATCCTTACCAGAGAATAGAACTCAATATAACCCACCTGACCATGGAGGGGTCCAACCTTCCTGGGAGAATGGAAGCAGGGGAAACCAGCACATTATCTTTAACCTCTTTGATTGAAATGATCTACATTATTTTCATTTTCCTTTTTTCTTGTTTCAATTGCCTAGGCTATCAATGTCTGGCAGGTGGGATCCATGTCTACTTTAGTCATTTCTTATTGCCTCTGGTTTTGAATGCCTGGCCTTGTTCTTTTAGATGGGGTTAATTTTCAAAGGTATGAGGGATTCTGACATCATCTATCTGAATGCCAAATATTATGACATTCTTCAGAAAGTAACTTCTAACCAGAATAAATTTTAAGAAGATTTCATTGTTTATTTTAAATGACCAACTAAAGAACCGTTTTATTAATGTACAAAGTTGTATCAAGTAAATTCTTCACATTTGGACACTATTACAGATGTCATTTTTGATATCCTAGTACAAACTAAAAAGGGTAACAAACTCCTAAAGATTGGAGACCTGCATGAGACGGTTCTATTCAACTTCCTCCCTGGTTAATAAAAATTCAGTAATCCACATGCTAGAGTCACTTCCATAATTATTTTCAAAAGCTCTATATAAAGCCACAGACTTACACAAAAGAATTTCCATTCACATTTCCCAGTTAGGGCTTTGTTTTCAGCTACTAAAAATTGGTTTAACCGCCACTTATAAATAAGAATGATATCATTTTAATAATTTCTCTCATACAGTGTCTTAGAATCTAAAGAAAGTTCCCTTGAACATTGAAATGTAATAAAAATTCAATTAATATTTACAATGGATTTGATTTTTGTTACTTCAATTTTCGTTAAACATATTTTGAAATTAAGTAGCATGTGAAATCAACAATTATAAAATAAGAGTAATTTCTTAATGTTTGTATTTATTTCAGTCCATAAGTATTACACATATGAAAGAAAATATAATATTTTAAAATTGGATTTCTGAATATAATAGTCTTATCAAAGCAGTTCAGTGATAGAAAAAGTAAGAATACCATGCATAATATCTATCGTACCCTGAAGGACAACAGCTGTAAACAATTAATTAAACCCGGTGAGCTTTCTGCAGGGAAGTCATTAGGATGGGCCACAAACTCATGTACTCATACTGCCTTCATTCACTAACGAAAGTGAGAATTCCCAGGATATGCTTCCACATACCTGTGTGATGGGAGCAGTTAGCAGGACAGTGAGAGGTACGAAGACTGAAGAGCCTGCTGTACAGATTGAATTCAGCATGCAGGGCTCTGGCTGAGGTCAGTGGGGACTGCCAGACTCTGCCCTACACGCCTTTGCTGCAATGCCATATCACTGCGATGTGTAGTATTCTTTATTTTGAATAGGTCAATTTCTTTCACTTCTTTTTTTACTTTTAAATTTTCATGTTTATTCATTCTTTCAAAATATATGTACATGAAGGGGGAAGATTTACAACAGGAAAGATTGCCTTACATGCAACACAAGTCCTGATGACTCATGATGGGTTCTCCCAGGCATGAGCCACCAATTCGAGCCCATTCCTCAAGTCCATTTCCCAGCCATATGCAGGTATGGGGATCCCAGGAAAGACACATCAAGTGGGATGAATCTCAAACACCTTCTCCTCTGGCAGAGCGTAAGGGGCCAGAGGATGTACATCAAAAATCTTGCAATTAAAATATAAAGTGCCTATGGCCACACAACCTCATGACCCTAAACAAACACAAATAGGAAGAGAGCGAGGCAGCACAGCTTCAATTGCTTCCCCGTCCTCCCTTCTGATAAAATATCTCAAAATGGAAACCGGTAGCCAGCAAAAGTTCTATGCAGAGAACTGCATTTGGGGTGGGGGCACATGCACAGGTGAATCTGAAAACTGGTCATTTTAGCAAATTATGTTTTACCATTTAAAAGTTCTACATCAGTAATGGGGATTCTCAAACAGGGGTAACTCATGCCTCAAATATTAAAAATATACCTAGACCTTTGATGAAGAATATTCTGTCATTTTGGTAATAAGCAACACCAGATAACACTTCAGCTCACTAGTTCTGTCAATTCACAATGGAGAATGGAAACTGGAAAGTACTAAGAAACAGGGAAGAAGGTATGAGCCCATCTTATGGACAGCATATCAAACACATATATTCAGTTAAACAAGAAATGCTCATTTTAAAATTTCATTACTTGAGTAAAAGTGACCCAGTAACTAAGTATCATTAATCTGTAATCACTATGAATGAGAAATAGGAATAGTGTGAATAGTGTAAGGAAATTAGTTTTTGTTTTATTTATTTATTTATTTATTAAATTATTTATTTTATATTTTAGATTGGTAGTTTTTAGGGATATCAAGTTGATAATTCAACATACAGTTATAACCAGGTGTGATTTAAAGTATTGAGAAGTCCCTTTAAAATAGCTGAAAAAAAATGTTTTTAGGTCTAAGTGTCTTCAAACAATTACCTTTGTGGTGTAGGAGTCAGGTAAAAAGTGTTACCATATTTTATTGTATATATCTCACTCTGTGTACAGGTCTGCATTATTTTAAAGTATTAGAAATAAAGTGCATAATAAGAAAACAATTAACTTTAAGAATAACTTTACATCCGAATTCGTTATACTGTAAGAAAAGGACTTGCATGGAAAAAAATTTAAAAAATATCATGTTTCTTTTTTCTTTCTTTCTTGGTTTTTGTTTGTTTGTTTGTTTGTTGTCTATTCCTTTCTTCTTTCCCCTTTTCCTCCTTCCTTCCTTCCTTCTTTCCTTCCTTCCTTCCTTCCTTTCTTCCTCCCTTCCTTCCTTCCTTCCGTCTGTCCTTCTTATTTCTTTTTTCTTTCTTTGCTGTGGACTAGTCCATGTATAAGCCCACTATGTATCTAGGTGAGACTTGTTTCACTTTTGCAGAAATCACCCTAACTGGTTTTCTTTTGTGTTGTTTAAGCTATACTTGTAACTAGTTATCCCCTGGGGCTATGGATGCTTATCTTAGAAAAGTAAGTTGGAGAGATAGCTTAGCTGTTTGGAGTACAAGTCACAAAGTAACTGATAACCATCTGTAACTCCATTTCCAGAACAGTGAATCTGAACTCTCTTCTGGCCTCACAGACATTGCATGCATGAAGTGTACAGGCATGTATGCAGACAAGTCACCCATAAAGATAAAAAGAAAATGTTGCTCAAAAGTAAAGAGGGAGGTAAGGGAGAGAGTATGGGGAGAGACAGCCAAGAGTCACTTGAGAAACATTTGGAAACCTAATACAGTAGAATTTCTTAAAGTATCTGCATTTATGAAAGCAATCTAAGCTTAATTCACCAAACAATGGAAGGGACAATGGCCCAAGTAGATACTTCTACTCACCAAGTAAAATCTCCAGTACTGGGAATAGATACATCTAATTGAGTTATTAGCCAAAAAGGACTCCTGGAAACCAACAAACAACCCAGGCAATTGCTAAGGTTATTGGTATTCCTGTCTCCACCCTAAGGATCCTGCCTGGCTACTTGAAGTGGTCTCTTCAGACTTCATATTCCCGAGGTTGGGCGTTTCGGCTAATATCCCTCACATTACATTCTCTCCCATTCTGAGCCTCTGGAATGCCCTAGAGATTATCCCACCCCTACCCCCACCCCTGGCAGCTGAATATTTACACTCATTCTTTTGGCCCTCTGGGCCTCTCCTGTCTCTCCCCAGACTTGATCCTGCCCACCTTTATCCTTCCCCTCCCTTTTCCCACCAAAATTGCTCCCTCCCTCTCTCTGCCTCCCCTTTCTAGGTGGGATTTAAGCATCCTCACTTGGGCCTTCCACCTTGTTTACCTGATTTGGGTCTATGGGATGAATCATGGGTATTCTGTATTTTTTAGATAATATCCATTTATCTATCCATGAGTATATACCATGCATATCGTTTTAGGCCTGAGTCACCTAACTCAGAATAATATTTTCAAGTTCCATCCATCTGCCTGCAAAATTCATGAAGTCCTTTTTTATTGAATATTTTATATATTTACATTTCAAATGTTATCCCCTGTGGTGGTTTGCCCTGGAGTTATCTGTATTTTGATGCTAATTCCACTGCCCCAAGGACAGCAGTCTAGTCAAGGACTTGGGACTCAGGTGACTTCACCAGAACCTCCTCTCCATTGAAATTGTAAAATACAGGCGGGGCAGGAACAGGATAGAAGGAGGCCTGTCATTGGATGAGAAGGAAGGATGGGTGGGAGAAGAGTTTGAAGGAAGAGGAGGAGACTGAAACAGAAAGGAGGAAGAGACAGGGGGGATAGGGAGTGAAACTGAGGCAGGACAATATGGCGGGTGATGTTAAGATTCTGCTCTGTGTATTTACAGGTTGTTATTAATGTTCTTAAGGGATGGATATATATTGGCCTTTATATGTTTAAGTGGGTAATTGTATCATATCAATTGGGCCAAAAGTTATTGTGTTGTGTGTTCTTTCATGTGTAGATTTAAGTGTAATGGAGTGTGGGGCTACTAGTCTGGTCTGCCACAAAATTGGAATGTGTGCTCTGGCAAGATATCCAGCAGATATCTTAGGGCACTAGGTGCTGGACCTAGTGGGGGATAAAAGACAACCTTACTTTTTTTAGTTTTTGTATTTTTACAACAACAATCCCCTTTCCAGGTTTCACCTCCAGAACGCTTCTATCTTATTCCCCCCACCCCCCGTGCTTCTGTGAGGGTGATCCCCTTGCACTCATTCACTCCCTCCTCACAGTCCTGGCATCCCTGCCCTGGCATTCTCCTACACTGCGTAATGGAGCCTTCATAGGACCACGGGCCTCTCCTCCTATTGATGTCAGACATATGTGGCTGGAGCTAAGGATTCCTTCCATGTGTACTCTTTGGTTAGTAGTTTAGTCTTTGCTAGCTCTGAGATATCTGGTTGGTTGATATTGTTCTTCCTATGGGATTGGAAACAAACCCCTTTAGTTCCTTCAGTCCTTTCTCTAACTCCTCTACTGGGATCCCCAAGCTCAGTCCAATGGTTGGCTGTAAGCATCCACCTCTGTATTTGTCAGGCTCTGAATCAGTTCCATTATGTAAATGAACTACATTTTCTGTATTCATTCTTTGGTTGAGGAACATTTGGGTTACTTCCAGTTTCTGGCTATTGTGAATAAGACTACTATGAACAGGGTCTAGCCTGTGCCTTTGTGGTATGATGGGGAATCTTTTGCATATATGTCCATGAGCGGTATAGCTGGGTCTTCAGGTAGAATAACTTTCAATATTCTGAGAAACCTCCAGATTGACTTCCAGAGCGGTTAAAGCAGTTTGCAATCCTACAGGCAATGGGGGAATGTTTCTCTTTCTTCATATCCTTGCCAGCTTGATTCTGTTTCTTGAGTTTTTGATCATAATCATTTTGATTGGTCTAAGGTGGCATATCAAGGTTGTTTTGATTTACATTTTCTGGATTACTAAGGATGTTGAACATTCCTTTGAGTGCCTTCTCAGTCACTCAAGATTCCTCTCTTGAGAATTCTGTTTACACCTGTATACCATTTTTAATGGGATTATTTGGTTGTTTGGATTTTAACTTCTTGAGTTCTTTATATAATTTGGATATAAATCTTCTATTGGATAGAGGATTATTGAATATCTTTTCCCAATCTGTAGGTTGCCCTTTTGTCCTACTGCCATTGTCCTTTGTCTTACAGAAGCTTTTCAGTTTTAAGAGGTCAAATTTATCAACTGTTGATCTTAGAACCTGAGCATTGGTGTTCTCTCTGAAGCCATTTCTAATTGATAAATACCCACAAAGGAAAAAAATTAATTTTCCCAATTGAATCTACTGGCTACACAAACCATACTTAAGGTCAGGCCCTATGCCCAATAGTAGTTGTTTAAAACACAGTGAACTTAATGGTATTTTGAGAGGTTTTGAGAGTTTGTCTAAAATGCTTTGTTTTACAAATTTTTAAACTTATGGATATTTTGTTCATATATTTGGATTCTTACTTCGTCTTTATATGTTTTTCTTAGTGCAAATGTGTGTCTAAATTTCTGTATTGGTATTTCTTTTTTATTAGATATATTTCTTTTATTAGATTTAGTTTTCATTAGATACATTAGATATATATCTTACATTTCAAATGTTATTCCCTTTCCCGGTTTCCTGTCCATAAGCCCCCATCCCCTCCCCCTCCTCCATATGGGTATTCTCCCCATTCATCCCCTTTACTGCTCCATCCCCCCATATTCCCCTGCACTGGGGGTCCAACTTTGGCAGGACCAAGGACTTCCCCTTATTTCATTTGCCTATATTCTACTTGCTCTTTTGTTCTATTCTGCTTTGTTTCTTTTTATTTTATCTTATTTTACTTTTGATTTTTAGTTTTAGAAGACTTTTTGTATTCTAAAAGGAAGAGAGAGTGCTTATTTGGATGTGTGGCAATGTGGGAAGAATCTGGAAGTGAATGGGGGAGGGAAATTATCATCAGAACACATTGTCTAAAAATATCTATTCTTAATAAAAAGATAATAGATTGTTTAAAAAAGAAAAATGACCAGAAACTAATATTTTAAGTATTTATCTTCAAGTAAAATTATATCATTCATTAAAAAAGTCAGTGTTAATTTTCTCCAGCTTAATTATACCCAGTGTGCAATACTAATCAGAAAGGTTAATAAATATCACCTTTACAATTTAATATTACTAGACAACACAGAAGAATGTATTCAGGAATAATGCTAGCTGAGAGGATATTAACTACTTTCTCCAACTGATCCAGTGCTAGTTGCTATCAAGTGAGATAAAGCCTCCATGGCAAGAAGAGGAGTAAGAGTATGAGGACAGCTTGATTTACCCACAAGGCAGCAGTATGCAGAGTATGCATGACATCAATTTAAGCATGTAGCAAGGGCTTTGGAATACAAAGCCCTTATGGAGAGACTGGAATGTGAAGTCAGACTGCTGATATCATGACATGAAGGCTTGGACAAAGCTCTACGTGAGTCACTGAGATGCTGAAGGAGCATTCACTGGGTGCCTGAGCCTTTTTCTGGAATTCATTAAGAAAGACATTTTACTTTGATTAAAATGTCCAATCTTACATAAATATTAAAATATATTTTGATGTACTTCATGATATATTAATAATTTTTTATTCTGCTTGATTATTTTTTCCTTTGTGAATTAATAACCATAATTTACAACACTGCTAATTTTGTTTCTTAAACCAATAGACGTTTCAAGCTAAATAAATTATTTCCTTAGAATTCTCTTTTTTATCTTTAATAAATATATTTATTACTAATGGAATTCAGCAGTTTATAGCATTTATATTCCTATGAATTGATCTGTTGTTAGTATGTGCTTTCTTTATCTTTCTTCTTTCTTTAAAGGTTATATATTTATTTCTCTTTAAAAATTATTTTGTTATATCCAAGGTGAGCAAGGGCTCTTAAACCCTAAGGCATCTCATTCCCACTTCCTTCATTCTAACATATGCTTCTCATGAATTCTGTTATCCAGAGACTTTAACTACCTATGGTAGTTCCAATAGATTACTATGTTGAAATGAAATGCTTTCACAATGTATTATATCCAGCATTTATTGCAATCATAATTATATATTTTAATTTTCCATTTTAGCAATTTATATGTTTTACTGGCTTATAATATACTTCATTGAAATTCTACAAAAGAATTACCTCTTACTATTTTTCCCAAAGAAGTGTCATTCAGCTTCCTATTGAGGGGGAACACTAAACATAAATTTCTGGCCTTTCTGTGTATTTGTATAGATGTACATGGGCACCTGTTCACCTCACTCTGTCCTACATATGATAACAAACATATACATAAACATGCATGTTCCTTTAAAGCAGTGTGTCATTTCACAATGATCCTACTATTCAGTAACTGCTTAAGGGAGGGGCTATCCTTGGCTCTACACTCAGTTTTATTCTTTCATTCCACATATCTGTTTTGAGAGCTCTATGAACTCTCTTCATTAATGTTAACTGAACACATATTATGCCTGAGGTACTGCCATTAGAAATAGTCATTAAATTTCATAATATTATCCTTAGTAATAGAGTGAGATACTTTATATGTCCTGTCACTCTGTTCAATAGGCATGTTATAAAAATGCACCCTAAATTCTTATCCTTATACATGGATGCCTCATTCAGTGTTCATCAAGAAACTTCTCACAGTTGGCAATTAATACAGAGACCTACAAGTAGTCCACATACACAGAATAGGAGATTTTGGTGCGCCAGCTTTACATGAGAACTCTGAATCACATTCACACCTCATTGACTCCCAATGCTCAGGAATCATCATGGAAGAGGCACCAGATGATTTTAAGAGCCACAGGTAGTGGATATCAACAGCGCGTTTGCCTGATATACCAACATGCTTGCATACGTTAACTAACATTAACAGTGGCTGCATGCATAAGACCAGTGCAAGACTGAGAGACCAGTCCATCCAGAATCTCAGCATAGGTGGAGGAATCATAAAATAGTACTCTTAGCTGAGGAACTAACTATTGGAATTTGGTGACTGCTGGAATGAAAATCAGCTTACTTCAGGGATGTAATGGCTACTTAAGCTCTCTAATAGACTGTCCTATACTCATTTATACACTGTCAACATAAAGATTCAGTGATTTCTTAAAAGACCACATGAAGATTGGAAGAAACAGTCATTGTGGACAATGATGGGCTACGAATTGAAGAATGAATAGGAGCTAGATTTGATCAAAACACATTAAGTAATTCTCAAATGATATATGACACAAATAAGTAGGCAGAAAATGAAAAATAAAAATATCAGACAGAAAAAAGAGATTTCTTATGTATAGAGGTGATGAGGAGGAAAGCTTTGTAATTTTTATCAATGTTTGTAGCAATGACTCACTGATGGGTAAAATCTGAGAAGAAACCGTTAAGAAATATTAAAATTTTATAGACATTAGATGAAAACAAGATTTTTACTCATTAGAACAGCACAATATTAGTTAGGATGATAATATTCTACCGGAAATGGGTGGAAATATAAACTTTTACATGGGTGAACAGTGAGTATTGTGGGACATTTGTTAATTGTGCATAGACTATAACGGATCAATTAAAAATTAATACATATTAACTAAGACTATATTAAGTTCTTCAACAAAGATGATCAGTAATGGAATTTAGAAGCAGAAAATCACCCTAAATATTTATATAACAAATATTACAGGTTTGGCTAAACAAGCAAAGTTTGTCTGTCACCAGAGACTAAAAGGCAGTTACTGAAATCATTATATGCAATTACATTCTCCCATAGATACATATTTATTTTACTGGTATTATGACTACCACAAGTTATTCTTCTACACAAAAGCTAGAGGACAGACTTTGATAGCCTCATCATCTCACATTTTATATCGCTATAATTAAACTCTTTGGTTGTACAGATAGTCAAATATATGGCAAAACAGATTGCAATTTGAAAGGTGGATCAAACTCATCAGTGTAATTTTATATATGCATGTATGTGTGCATATGTAAACATGAATTTTCAGATAAAAATTCCAAATTTGTACTAGTTTTGAAATAGTAATATAGTTTGAAATATCCTTCACATATCCATATGGTAAAGACTTTTTCTTCAGTTAAATAGTGTTAAAGGAGAGTAAGATACTTGAGTTGGAGCCTAGCAGAAGGGAGTCCAGTAACAGAATGCATCCTTAGGGATACTGGGACCCTGACAAATGAAATTCTTTACAAGGTGAACAGCTTTTGTTGTGTTGTGCACTCCATCAGGATTTACCATGTCACACAGATGCTACAGCAACATCATGGACTGAACTCAAAACTGCTATCCAACATCATCTTTCCCTGCCTTTAAGTTGTATGTCTTAACTATCTTAAAGCTAACAAGTAGACTATGAATGCTCTTGCCTCATTGTGGTAAATGAACCACTGAGTCATTTTTTTTTACAATGAATTCCATAGCATTTTCAAATTTCAGTTATCAAAATATTTCAATGATGCAATATAAAGTACCCCAATGGAAGAGTTACAGGAAGATGTGAAGGAGCTAAAGGGGATTGCAACCCCACAGAAAGAACAACTATATCTATGAACTGGACCCCTAGAGCTCCCAGAGACTAAACTACCAACCAAAGAGTACTCATGGAGGGGCCCATAGCTCTAGCTGCATATGTAGCAGAGGATGGCCTTATCTGACATCACTGGGAGGGGAGGTCTTTAGTCCCGTGAAGGCTGGATGCCCCAGCATAGGGGCATGCTAGAGGGGTGAGACAGAGTTGGTGGATCGGTAGCCAAGCACCCTCTTAGAGGCAGGTTAGGAGGGATGGTATTAGGGGTTTGTGGAGGATAGACCAGGAAGGGGAATAACATTTGAAATGTAAATAAATAAAATAAACTTTAAAAAACAAAACAAACCAAAAAATTATCTTTAAAATTAAAATTAGAGATATTAGAAAACTGGTAGGAATATGAACTAAATATTTGAATTGACAAGGAAATTACTATATACATATCAACATTGCCTGATGCTTTCCTACATCAGCATTTTGTAATATCTAAGTTATTTCTTGTAGGACAGGTATGCTGGTTTCTTCTTATATCCCAAAACTTAAGTAGTAGATAAAGGACTGGGGACATTAACCCGCAGAGTGAGGCAACACTTAGCTACACAAGTCCTTGTCTCAATGTATTTTTTTAAATGAGTAAATAAATAAGTTAATTCTATTTTATAACGAACTAGCCTCTGGATTTGAAACAGCTTATAATACCTTAGATGTTTTCATTTTGCTTTTCAATATGAAGATATTTTAATGCATCCCACTAATAGTTAATAAGACTTCTTGGATTTATTATTATCAAAGTGCAGAGTGTATTAGTAAACCAAATGCTGACATTAGGTTTAAATTCTTTTATTCCTTCAGCATTACCAGATGTCTAATAACCTATTCGAAATAACTGAGATACACCTTTGCATATGATTATGAGTTTCGGTTAAATGGGATGCAAATGAGAAATGGGAAATCATATGAATACAAATAAGCAGTGGTGCTTTGAGTAGTTTGATGTCTAGTAAAATAGAAACATGCTACTCACCGACTTGTCCTGCAAATGTTCTTGTTGATAAGAACAATACCAATTTCTTTCGATACTAACTTTTTCAATAATTCCATTTGACGTCTTTGTTAAATGTGATGATTCTTTGTCTTAATACATTCACATCTTTCCTTGTTTCATTTTTTCCAGTAAGACAATTCAGTACACCTATTACCATTATAAAATTGAGAGAATGCTATTATCCCATCAGGGTTATGAAGGCTGGCATATAAAACGAGAGCTGGAGCACAACATCTTTACCCTCCTGATGTGCTAGATGCAGAAGCCATGCTATTTTCTAATTATTTAGATTGTACTCTGTGAAAAAGAGAGATGCTGAAAAGGACCAGCAACAAGAAAGTAGCATTAGTTATCAATGTTTAATATGAAGGAGAAGCTAATTTAGCAAATGAAAGCCACCAGAGAAACATGAATTTTCAGTAAGGAAGACTGTCCTGTACATCTAGGTCAATTCCCCAAAAGGTGGTATTAGTGTAAAACACATAGCCTGATGCATGCCACTTAGAAAGGGTCATTTTTTCCAAAAGAAGGCTTTCCTTCCAACAACTCTTTATCTGTGAAAAACAGCCTAGATGATGAGTTAAGCCAGAGTCAAATGAATTGGCTGAAGGGACTGAATAGCTTAACGACATATACTATAATTTGAAATCTCTAGATTAAAGGCAGAGAGTATATTTTCAGAGTTTGCTAAGTCACCAGAAAAATTTAGTGCTAAGTAATTTACTAACTCCTGTGCGTTTCTCTTTGTACTGACTCTGCTCTTCACCCTTCTTCCTTCTCGAGCTTTGCCTTGACACAGAAGAGATAGTATGGGTGTTGTCACTGGTGGGAAAATTCAAGAGAACAATTCCATTTCTGAAAATAAAATTTAGGATTGAAAACCCCTTCTAAACATAAACATAATATAAGCAAAAAGTATTTTATAAAGATATTTATTTTTTTAGAACAATGGTATATACCTGTCATCCCAGCATATGGGAGACTAAAACAGAATGATCTCAAGTTCTAGGGTGATCTTGTTTCCAAAGAAAAAGAACACAGTGTGGTCAGTAATCTAATGTCTATGGAATCTTCTCTGAAATGCTGTATTGATGGCTTTCTCTGAAATGATGTATTGGATAAAGGATCAAAAAGTAAATTGAGGAGCATAAACACTGGCCTGACCATCTACATCAATAGATGTCTCATTTCTGGAATTTAGACAGTTTGAAGGTAGGCAGTAGATTATAATCTGGATTCATCAGACCTCAAGGTGTGGTGGTAGGAGCAGAGACAAGGTCAAAGTGAATGTGAAGGAAACCTAGGCTAAATAATGTATTCTGGGCTAGTCTTAACACACATACAACTACCTATTCTGGACAAAACAAAACAAACAAACAAAACAGAAAAAAAGTTCCTTTTGTGAAATTCTAAAAATAGGTGATTTAATGCAAAGGGTACATACACAACTACAGAGCTCCTGAGAAGGGAATCTATTATCACAACACTGAATCCACTGAAAACAGGGTGGGGGTAACTGGAGATAAATGAGAACTCAACAAAGAAGTGAGACTTTTATTTATCATATCAGTGTGGAAGTAGAGTTATGATAATCTGCAATTTGTAAAAAGTATTGGACATGTGAATCAAAGCTGCACTATCTAGGAAACAGAATGAAGAAATAACGCTAGCTTGAATCATATGTGTAGTAAGGAAATTATGGTACTAAGGGGAGAGATTTTAATGGTATAAAGTTGAATATACATTTTCCAGCATAATATTTTTATTGATTATTTGAGAATTTCATATAATGTACCACACATCGTTCTGAATCTGATCAGAACTTCACCCTGATCCAGAGGAGGAGGAGGAGGAGGAGGAGGAGGAGGAGGAGGAGGAGGAGGAGGAGAAGCAGGAGGAGGAGGAGGAGGAGGAGGAAGACGAAGAGCAAGAGCAAGAGCAAGAGCAAGAAGAGGAGGAGGGGGAGGGCGAGGGAAGGAGGAGGAACACACAAGTCCAATCTGTGTTGTACTTATATTCACTGGAACATGGTCAAGTATCAGATGTGTTTTGGAATTACATCTCATAGGACTTATTGATGTATTGGATAAAGGATCAAAAAGTAAACTGAGGAGCCTAAGGACTGGCCTGACCATCTAAATGAATAGATGTTTCATTTCTAGAATGTGGAAGGTTTGAAGGTAGGCAGTAGCTTATAATCTGGCTCTGCACAGATCTGTCACTGTATTGTAGGAAACATGTGACATTGTGAAATAAAATTAAATCATGAGGAACATAACCCATGAACTCATGAGAAAGAAAAATCTGAAAACTACAATCCAAATCTAAATACTTAGAGTTGCAGAAGATGGTAGATCAGAAGCTAAAAACAAGTAAACCAACTGGATACAAAATAAATGAGCTAATATGGCATCACTGAAGCCTAGGAAAAGATTGTCCATTATATCGTAGAAGTGCTATTGACTTCATCAGCAAAGCATGTGATATGGTAAGTGATGCTGATTGAAGTAACAAGAAGAAAAGAATGAATGAATCACTACATTGGTCAAAGATTGAATGAACAAGACAATATCTAATGATGTTTGGCAACAATAAAACCATGTACGACTCCATAGAATTCAAAAAGGTTGTAAATCACAGTGTGTAGTAGGAAACAAGTGTGTTATGATCTGCAGTGTCCTCTCCACAAAATCCTGCCTATAAGAAGCAGACCAGGGAGTCAGATTGCTACAAGTCATACACACACACAACCACAGAGCTATATCTGATAACTGTACATGTCCCAAAGAACTTTTCTGGCATTTGAACCAAATTACCAAGATGCGATCAATATGTGAAGGCTTTCTTGGTTTCTAAATTTGTTTTAAACTTCAGGCAAATCACAGAAAGCCAATAGAGCAAGCAATATATAAATGTATTCTTAGGCTTTCAAGGGTAAAGAAAAGTACAATGACATTATACTAAGATATGGAATACAGTGAGTAAGTAAATAACAAATGGTCCTTCTACCTAGAGAAAAAGAATTATCTTTACTTGAGCCTTATTTCTTGTGGCATTTAATGTGAAAAAGGACACAAAACTAATGAAGTTCGTTTGGAAAGTAATTCTAATACAATCACAGTTTAAGATGCCATAATTTCATTAGTGTAGAAATGAACTATAATTAAAGTCATCTTCCAGAGCAAAACAAATATAACTTCCTATCTCTAAAGTCAAAGAGACCTGGCTACAAGGAATTAAGGATCATGTAACTAATATCTACCCAGCCCCTCTGGACTCCCACAAATATCCCCTGCCCCAAGTTGGCTACACTTCATATGGTAGAATGTGCCTATAGATTACCTATAAGACATTGCATTTAACGACAGATTTTTAAACTACACTACAATAGTCACACTCACTATAATTTTTACCTAAACATATTAGACTCATCTGTGAACAGTTTTTTTGTTTTTAATTTTTTAATTTTTTTTGTTTTTTGAGATTCTGAGATCAACACAAATAAGTTTCAGAGTTTTCTTGTATATGTAACATATAAAGTAATAAAACTCTGTATTTTCCAAGATAAACTGTGTACTACCTTGATGTATTATCAAAGAGTTGTGAAACAAAAATCATCATAGGACGAATACTTTTAAGAATAAGATGTGTTCCTGTCTGAAAGAACTTCAGGGACAAAAATTGAGAAGAGCCTGAGGAAAAGAAGGTCCAGCAAAGGCTCAAAGTGGGATCCAGCTCAAGGAGACCCTAAGGCCTGACATCATTACTGAGGCTATGGAGCCTCACAAACAGGGACCTATCATGACTGCCCTCTGAAAGGCCCAACGAGCAGCTGAAAGAGTCAGATGCAGATATTTATACCCGATCAATGGACAGAAGGTGCTGATCCCTGTGATTGAATTAGGGAAAAGCTGGAAGAAGCTGAGGAGGAGGGCAACCTTGTAGGAGGACCAGCGGTGTCAATTAACCTGGGCTCCCAAGACCTTTTAGATCTTTGGCCACCAACCAGGCAGCGCACACCAGCTGATATACATATCATATCATACAAGGCCCCTAACACATCCTCAGCAGAGGGCTGCTGGGTCTGGACTCAGTCAGAGAAGATGACCTAACCCTCAAGACACTGGACTGGAGGCCCCAGGCAGTTTAGAGGTCTGGTGGGGTAGGGAGTGGGGGTAGGGTAGTGTGTGTGGGTAGGGACATCCTCCTTGAGACAGGGGGTATGGAAGGAGGTATTGGATGGGGAGCAGTCAGAGTAGACAGGGAGGGGGATAAAATCTGGACTGTAAAAAAAAAGATTAAAAAAAAAGATGATTCTGTGGTCTCTAGGATTTGTAGATTAACAGATAACATGCTATCAAACATCTTCCACTATTTCATTTTGTTTTACTCCTTTTATCCTCCTTCCCTGATTTTCCATTTATTTATAATTGCATTGCTTCATAATACCCAATTCAATGGGCCACTAAGCAATTGTGAATAATAGTATGATCTGAAAACGCACTGATATCTCTTTTCGTGGCCCTAGTCACAACATTACCTTTTCTACTTTTAGAAAAAATAAAACCATAAAAAATAAATAAATTGTAAGACACTGAGATAGTGACAATTCTCTTTTCCTGCCAGGAACATATTTCACTAGGTGGCTCCACATGCCATGTCTTCAAACCTGTTCCAACATTACAGTGTTAGAAAATTCAGAGCAGCAACAATTGAGAAAATAATCTCATATATATATATATATATATATATATATATATATATATATATAGAGAGAGAGAGAGAGAGAGAGAGAGAAAGCGAGAGAGAGAGAGATCTCATATATATTGCCTAACACACTAGAATCCGTACTCTGGAAAGCAGGTGCATTTTCTGTTTTGCTCACGTTACAGCAGGAAGAATCATGTCTGGCACACAGGCCTGGCTCTGAGCAGATTTTCAAGTAATATTTATGGAATGATTAAATTAGTCAAGGAAAATATCAAGTTCGCTGCCATGCGATTTTGTAGATGAGCTGTCCCAGAAAAGCATTCGTATGTGGAACCTTTTCCTGAAGTAGACAGACACTTGTTGGCAGATATGGAGACATTTCTGAGAATTACATGTGTGGATTACATTTACACAAATTAACTTGTTAATTTTGAAGAATCTGCTTTATATTGAATAGGGGCCAAATTAAATCTATGCCACTCACAACCGGAATGGTAAAACTTACTTTGGAATGTTGATGGGATACAATCGGCATTTATCATGTTTCCTGACCTAGATAACAAATCATATAGCAAAAGACCTTTTCCATATTTGGGATGTAAGTCCAACTAGGTAATAATTATATTGTGGTGGGTTTCCTCTCATATTTAAGCCTGCATCTTCAGTTTCCAGCTAGAAAGGGAACTTCCTGCTGAGTCCCTTTAGGCGGCCCATTAGCCCATCTGTGTGTGCTGGCATAGATAGGAGTGAGTGGATGGCAATCAAACCAAACCTGACATTTGTGCAGGAGGAGACTAGGGAGCCCTTGTCCCTGGCTTGGGCTGCCAGTAGGGATGAGTGAACAAAGTTAGAACAAGATGTTTCTGCCAACTGCTTATATGGCTTCTACAAGGTGCTTTCCATAAAATGCACAGGAGAAAGTAAAGTGAGAGACCTTCGTTGTCCTCAAAGTCAAGTAAAAGGAATCTGGGCTAAATATTGCACATGTAACAGTAATACAGTAAACAGGATACAGTAGAGCAATGCTAACATGGAATTTGCATGAAAAAATAGTAAGCCAAGCCTTAAATGCACAGATTTTAACAATGAAAAGTAAAATTATATAGAATTATAAGATTTAAAGATAAATGGAGGAAGAAAAATCTTTTGAGCATTTGAATGGGGAAAGTGTTCCCATCTGAGAAGATAAGAGTATTCATGGCAACTGAAGAAGACAAAGGAAGATTCTAATCTGGAGAAACTAAAAGAGTTAATGTGAAGCCCCAGATGCAGGACTGGTTCCATATGGCCTAAATAGGGTAACTACAAGGTACAGAGAGCTTGAGATAACAGGAACTAGCATCGGATGGTAGAAAGGAGACAGATTATGCAGCAAAGGGCTTCTATATTTCATTTTTAGACTGAGAAAATACATATGGAATACATATGTGTTAATAGACTTTTAGAGTTGATCAAGTAGTGGATGGTGATACTTAAACTATTATGATGTTAGGAAAGGTGGATACAGATTTTAGAAAATGTATAAGAGATAGTGGTGAGGCCTTAAAGTCATTTTGGTAAGTGATATGAAAAATATGGGAATAAATTATTCCCAATCATTTTCCTGAGCAGGTAGGGTGGACAGCAAGTCATCTCTTTTTACATTCTAAATTTGACATTAGCAGAAGATGTCAATAGGAACACACTGGATAATTATGGGAATAGTTTTGATGAGAAATCAGAGTTAGAAATCCAAGTCAAGAATGCCGCAGTATATATCTATGTATTTGTATTCTTTATGTTTGTATATTTATACATATTTAGACAAAAACATCTAATAAAATATGTGTAGTGAAATGGCTCATCATATAAAAGTGTTTGCTGCCAAAGCACTTGTGGTGACTAAAATTTAGTCTTCAGAATACGTGTGGTAGAAAGAGAAAACCAATTATTCTGTTGTCCTCTGAACTTCTCATGTACACTATGGGATGTATATCTCCCACACACACACACACACACACACACACACACACACACACACACACACACACACACACACACACACACACACACACACACACACACACACACACACACACACACACACACACACACACACACACACACACACACACACACACACACACACACACACACACACACACACACACACACACACACACACACACACACACACACACACACACACACACACACACACACACACACACACACACACACACACACACACACACACACACACACACACACACACACACACACACACACACACACACACACACACACACACACACACACACACACACACAGAGAGAGACACATACACACACACACACACACACACACACACACACACACACACACACACACAGACACACACACACACACACACACACACACACACACACACACACACACAAAACAAAAGCCTAGAAGAGAGGTCAGAGACAGAAAAAGCAGCAAGAAGAAAAGATAGGTGGGGCGTGAGGAGACAGGATAGGGTAATGTAGTGGTTGAATATGCTTGGCCCAGGGAGTGGCACTCTTTGGAGGTGTGCCCATGTTGAAGAAAGTATGTGACTGGGGGCATGGGCTTTAAGACCCTCATCCTAGCTGCCTAGAAGCCAATCTTCTCCTAATGGCTCCTTCTGCACCATGCCTGCCTGGATTCAGCCATGTTCCTGCCTTGATGATAATGGACTGAACACCTGAACCTGTGAGCCAGTCCCAGTTAAATGTTGTCCTTATGAGAGCTGGTTTGGCTATGTTGTCTGTTCACAGAAGTAAAACCCTAACTAAGATAGGTAAGTTCATCATCATTTAGAAGGCTGCTAGAGAAGGATGGGCCAGTAAAGAAAGTGGAAAGGCACACTTGTGAATACTATCATTGACCATTTCGTTTACTCAGTTTTTAAAGGAAGAGCTACTAAAGATGGAAATAGTTAGGATGTAGACTCTAATTGTTGAAGTGGAGAGGGAAGAAATAAAATAATTTAAAAAAATCCTTAAGTGGTGGTCTTGGGATAAAATAATGGTGATAGTAGAGGGATGAGTCACCGATCTAATTTGGCAATAAGATCTTTTGCAGTGGGATCAGGAAAGCAAAATTTATATGCATTTCCATGGGTAGATCTGCTAGTCAGAAGACAAGGGGATTTTCATCGCATTTCTATTTTCTGACTCGAGGCATCTGTGAAAATGCAATCGGTTATTAGTGGACTCTTTCATTTGCAAAGGAGTAGAAGTCAGGATATAATGCGAGGAAGCAGAAGCAGTGAAAGGCCCTTTCGGCAAAGTACTAGAAACTTGAAGCCTGCCCACTCAATGGGAATGGCCCAAGGTCAAGTTCTTTCCAACTCAGAAACACAGACTTCAGATGTACAAACAGCTCCAGAGAGCTGAAGCCATGCCATTCAACAGAGGAAACTTAAAGGGTAAATTCACTCACCACCTAAATTTAGGGCATCTGACTGCCCGTTCTGCTGCCAAACAGCAGCTCTTTTACTTCACAGCAAGTATCCAAGGCAAGCAATGCTAAGGAGGGTTAAGGCAGATACAGGAATGAGAGAAACTAAAGCTTTAACCTACAAAACACACACACACACACACACACACACACACACACACACAGAGAGAGAGAGAGAGAGAGAGAGAGAGAGAGAGAGAGAGAGAGAGAGAGAGCCCACGAACAACAACAGTTTTCCTACATAAAGCCCCTTTAAAGTGATGGCATTTTAAATCCTAAGAGCACCTTAGCAGAAGTCCAGATCATTCCAACAATTTTCTAATTGGCCTGTACGATCATTAATAATGTAGTGGGAATGAATAGATTTTGAATCCAGGGAGACCCTGACTTTTAGCAGAAGTCAACTCTGGCATATAACAGGATGACTCTTCTTGATAGGCAATTCACACTTTCCTGGTTTCTTATGGACACAATAGGAATGATAATATTTACAAGGTGATGCTAAGTGAGTAAAGTATTTTTTGAAAAACTCATGGGTTCTTGGTCTCAATGACAGCAGTCAAAAACGAATTAGTATCATCAATATCATTAGTACTGTTGTTAGCTATTCAAATTACTCTACTGAGTACACAGTTTTAATGAAGAAAGTTAATGGCAGACATTGAGGTTTATGACAACTTTACAACAGTTGCATGCGTTTTAGAAGATATGCTCTGTTCTTTCTCTACATACATACCTACACACACACAAACACATACATGCATACATGTACACACAGATGTGCAGGCACATGTACATACATGACATATACATAGGTACAGAAAATAAACACCAATAATAAAAAGGAGCTAACCACTTGACATTTTCTCTTCAGTGTTTGTGCATCAGTTAAACAGTCAGGATGTCAGTCAGTTCACAAACACTATGCAGTGAGCTGCGTGGTAGGAAAACGCTCAGCTTCAGTCACCCTTGGCTAGGTTCTTCCCTGATGATTGATATGGTGAAGTTGGATTTGGGGGAAAAAAACTAAAATAAAGAGTCCCATGTTTTCCTTAGGGGACTAGAGAAGTTTTTCACACGATGTCTTTCACCAAAGAATGGGGTAAGAGTATTTTTAGAGCTTAATATGAATTTTGAACTTTGACTCTTTATAGTTGAAATATCACTCTGACAAATGTGTCAATCAATCACAGAAGTATGAACTTTGGTTAAGTAGTTGCTCAATATTGTGGAGTCCCCAAATGGGTGGTAGCATTTTGCAAATAAATTCATCTATTCAGATCACAGGCTTACTTCAATCTTTTAAGAAACCTTCTGTTCATGTTTATTTCAATATGGTTTAATAGCATAGTAGAAAAATGTGAGTTTGAAAACTGACATATTATTTTAAAAGAGTGCATTCAGAAAGAGTCATGATGAAGAGAGCAAACATCTTTTTTCAGAAAAAGGCAAGTAATGTAATTTCCTTTCCTACTCACTGTTTCCTTGGGAGAATATGGCATTAGGAATTGTGAAAAAAATTTCTGTCTGAAAGAAACCCTGAAGTTGAGTTAAATGCTAATTTTTAAAAGTTTATTTTCATAAAGAACCTGTACATCCTTATTGCAATCATAAAGTTTAACAGAGAGAAAATAGCACTTGATTAAAAAGTAAAAAGAAGCAAAAGACTCCAGTTACCACTGATGGGGGACTCTATGATTTTCACTTTGTGAAGCAATTTGGTGTTCTGTCACAAGCTAAATATTTGCCCTCTTCCCTGGATGTCATCTTTATATTTATCAAGAGGACAGTTGCTGACAGCAAACCCTATGCACACACATTCATGGCAGCTCCACTCATAATCGCTGGGCCTTAGAAGCAAGTGTGTCCTTCTCCAGTAAGTGGAGACTTACTGGTACTTAGCATATAATATATGCAGACAAAAGATATATACAAATGAGCTATCAGGTCAGACAAACCAGAAACCAGTACGAAAGGGCTCCATATTTTATTAATTCAATGTGCCAACATTCTAGAAAGGGCTATATTATGGAGCGTAAAATACCAGCATTGAGTAATGTGACTGTTAGTTTTAATTGTCAAATTACAGAACCCAGAATCACCTTAGAAGAGAGTCTTGGTGAGTCTATATTTCCATTTGCGATGGTCTGCAGTCCTGTCTTCTGGCATTATCTTAAATATGTTCATTGATGTTGGAAGACCTAGCCCTGTGGCCAACACCATTTGCTTTACAGAAATCAGGTTGCGTGTATGCGTCTGTACCTCTTGGCTCTTGATGTAATGTGACTAGTTGCTTCAAGCTCCATGTAATAATGACCTGTGACCTGGAATTGTGAATTAAAGTAAACTTTTTGTCTTCTAATGTTCTTTTTTATTTTTGTTAGGATTTTTTTACATAAACAGAAAGGAAATTAATAGGCAGGGATTATATTGTGGCTATGTGAATAATCAAAACAAAGGAGCTCATCATAGTAAATAAAATATTCTATTTAATACTATAAAGGTGAATGCATCTTCATGATAAAGTCATGGAATAAAGAGTTTACTATCATGAGGTCTACGGACTTTGGAGACAATGCTGAATCAATATAACTTGATAAATTAAATAGTAATCAGTTAATAAAATATAATACTCATGGAGAGATCTTAGTAATGAGAGTCTTTGGGTTTGTTGGAGGAACAACATCTCTTTCCTCTCTGGTTTTTAATGAAGCAAGAACTGCTTAGAAGTCTGTAGAATCTTATAGTTTAGCATCACATGTACAAATCTAAGAGGGCACAAGCAAAATGTTCTTCCGATATATATTAATGCTTGACGTGAGAATGTTATCTCATTTTCATGTCATATTGCATTATGACTATAAACATTTATAGCCATTGATTGCAAATTAAATTCCATTGTCAATTTCTTGACAAAAGAAGCACAAATTAGATTTTAGATGCTTATGACTATAAAATATTCACAACAAGGGGGAACCATATAAAAGTTATATTAATCAATATTTCTCAATGTGTGGGTCATGACCCCTTCAAGTTGTAATGACCTATTCAGAGTTCACATAAGATCATTGAAAAGAACAGATATTTATATTATGATTCATAACAGTAGTAAAATTGTAGTTATAAACTAGCAATAAAAATAATTTTATGGTCAGTACAATATGAGTAACGCTATTAAAGGGTCACAGCATTAGGAAGCTTGAGGACCAATGCTATAAATAAAGTGTTACAAGAATTATCTTCAATAATAAGATCATAATAATCATGTGACATGCTTATCTTGAATTTTTTGCTTTTTGACATATTAAAATCCAGCAGATCTAATGGGAAGCTAAAATGATCACTTTGAAATGAGGGAAATTTTCCTTTATGTTGGCTTCTAGATATTTTATTAATCATAACTGGCCAAAGAGAGACTAAACTTTTGATTTCTAAAAGTACTCAAAAATTGAATGGTGTTATAGGTTTCATCGACAGTTGCCACAGACAATGTCATATCCAGTCGTAGACTTTCTCCTTCAAGTTCTCCTCTGGATAACCCTCCCAATGACTCCTACACTGAGTCATCAGAGTGAAAATGCACTTTGAATTTATAAACCTATTCATTAATAAGTCTATTCACACACATGAGGCAAATGTATAAAACAAGAAAAGCACTGTGCAAGTGATATAAATATTTCACTGCCCAAAATTTAGGATTTATTTTCACATAGGTTTTGCTCAGGCTTTACTGTCTGATCTCAAGCTTACACTAACCAGTCGTTAGTTACAGTTCACACTAAAATTCCTTCAGATGTGCAGGCAACCTCAGGTGAAATGTTCAAGCACCTCACCGTCTTCAAGCAAGTAAGGGGTAGAGGTTCATCGATGGTAGGGAAATTAGCCTAACGGTTAAAGAACGCTTTGCCTGCAGTGTATAAAATTAGGCTTCGATTCAGACTAACCTATTGCTGAATCTATTATGGCCAATTATAGTTTGCAGCCACATATTTAAAACCAATTTTTGTTAAACCAAAAAGAGTAAAAGTTAAGACACTAAAAATGGTATGCAGTTTAGATTTTTAGAGGAAAAGTAAAGCTAACACCACTGCAGTCTTCCTTCCTAGACCTCCCTGGAGAGATACAAAAGGGCTTCATGAACTGCCTTGTAACTTTCAAAAGCACAGAATAAATTGGAGCAAGGCATGTGCTTTAAGTAGCCATTTTGGGTCAATAAACAATTCTTTTTAATGACAAAACAAGAAGCTTGTCTTGTTTAATTGGAGTAGAGGTGTTTTCAAATTACTATTTTTTTCTGAAACAGGTATATTTTGAAGCCAAAAGAAAACAATTTGTTTTAAGACAAACAACATAGATTGTAAGTCAGTTTGGGGAAAAATAATTTGTATTATTCTACCGTGTGTGTGTGTTTTTGTGTGTGTGTGTGTGTGTGTGTGTGTGTGTGTGTGTGTGTGTGTGTGTGTGTGTGTTTGTGTGTGTGTGTGTGTGTGTGTGTGTGTGTGTGTGTGTGTTGTGTGTGTGTGTTTGTGTGTGTGTGTGTTTGTGTGTGTGTTTGTGTGCGTGTGTGTGTGTGTGTGTGTGTGTGTGTGTGTGTGTGTTAGCATGGAAAGCTCAGTGGTGGATTACATATATAAGCTCATCTAAATTTCCAAGTTCAATCCTCAGAATCACAAATAAGAGTTACTAAAGAAGCAAAACAAAATGTTAAAAAAAATAAAGCCCTCGTGTTATAATTTATCTATCTGTGGTCTTCTTTAATTTTATAAGGCAATGAAACAGGCTTCATGGAAACATTGTAAAAGTCAGCTTTGGGAAATCATCTTTATCTCTGGATTCAGAGAACTCACTGGACAAACTGAAGAGAGGTATCCGTGTCTGTTCTAATGTTCATGTCTACTCGGCTACATGACCATCGTGCTGGAGAGGTCCCTGAGGCTGGAGGTGCTAAGATGCATAAAAGGACTTCACATCAGTGGGAAAAGATGATGTCCTGGAAGCTGGAATACCTTATCTGTTTACTCTAGGGCCATCAGGGCGTTCTGTATTAGAAAACTCTTAGGGAAGGCACTTTGCCAAAATCTGTACAGACGGGGAAAATAACTTTTATTCAACTTATTAAATTTCACATGGTTTCTCCCTGGCGGCAATAGAAGCTGAAAGGGGATGCAGAGATCAATTATGAGGCCTGGCAGGGAGGGGTTATTCTCGCTTTCTCTGATACTAGGACTTGGCAGGGAACTCAAAACCTAGAAAAACTCCTATTTTCCCTTCTTTATATACATCTCCACTGCCTCATGCAGAACAGGCTAAAAGGCCAATTGATTTTACTCAAATGAAAACATGTGGTTATCACCTAGAGCTGCACTTTTTTAAAATGTGCAGCATTCCTTGTTGAAACATATTTTGGATGCCCGGCTGAATATAACTGTAGCCAGTTATTTATTGCTAGCAGAGTTTATTTCTGGTCTTTAATTCATAACAAACCTTCTCTCAAGACATTTCCTTTGTCTTTCTTAATGTGAATTTTTTAATCAAGTGAGTGATTAAACAAGTATGTTTGAGGAAGCAAAGTTAGGGAAGATCATAAAAATACTCAATACTTTTATAAAATATAATAAGAAATTATTCTATTATATGATATAAATAAATGTGTTTAGTAAATCTCTAAAATCCTTTGTGTGTGTGTGTGTGTGTGTGTGTGTGAGAGAGAGAGAGAGAGAGAGAGAGAGAGAGAGAGAGAGAGAGAGAGAGAGAGAGAAACAATGAGTTTGGTTCTCATTTGGGTTTCTTTGCTGGTCCTGTTGCATTGAGCAAATTATTAAAATATCCAGTTATTGTTCTTTGTGAAAGGGTAGAGAGTTAGCACTCATCCAGACTGAGAATTAATGGCAAATAGGCAGGCAAAAGGAAGGTCTTCTTTATTATTTAAAATAAGTAATATGTATATGCAGTACTCTAGGATGTGTCTGTCCACACATGTATTGGATCATGTTTAAATAAGGCTCAACAGAGCCATAGCTCCTTCATCGTGGCGTTAAAAGCATTTACCACCCATTCTCCTAGCTTTTTAAAATGGAAAGCACTTCCCTGTTCATACTATCTCCTACTGGAGGACATTTTGATCATCTTGAAGTGCAAACTAAGAGGTGCTGATCACCCTTCCCTATCACTTCTATTAATTTTAATGTACACAGCAAAAGTTGGCAGACTCAACATTTTCAGAAGCAGAAAGTTTGCAAATGTTTGCATTTAATGTTCTAAAATAAATTATGGTGTTATCTAGAGAAGTATTCTTCCTTAGGATAAAGCACACATATTTGCTCTTTGAGAACAAATAATAAGTCTTGAAAATGTACATACATGTACCATTGTAGAAATTTGGTAGGTTGTATTCATGTATTTTGATATATGTTTATACATGGACATGTACATAAATGTATGAAAAAACAATTATTGGGAAAAGGAACATGGATTTGAAAGATAACATGGAGGGATAGATGGAGGTTATCGAAAGAGGAATGGGAATGATGTAATTATAGTATAATCTCACTAATGAAAAGAAAAATTATCATTTAAAAAAGAAACAAAATTTTAAAACTAACAAAAATATAGAATAGGCTCATTAGTGATATTAACTTCATTTTTAATACATAAATAACAGAGTTAAAGGAGAAACGATACCAAGAACATGAAAAAATTAATCATAAATTGATTAAATATTAAATAAACAGTACAAGCATCTTAATAAATTTCTGAGAATTTGGAGTGGGGGGGCAGTTTGTGTGTGTGAGGAATAAGGCCAATGTGGTTTCTTAGAAGGTACATCTACTTCTTACCAAGTCTGAGGACTAGAGTTCAATCCTCTGAACCCCAATGGTAGAAAGAATAAGCCAAATCCAATGAGAAGTGGTCATTTGATAATCACACTTTCTCTGTGACACATTTTATACACATGTGCTAACATACACGTACACATGCATATAATATACATATATGCACACATCCATGCACACATACATACATATGTATATACATCCATAAACAAGTGTGTATAAACACACTACACTAGACAAGTAAATAAATTATTAAAATGGAAATACATATTTCATTACAACTTAGTGAAATAACTGAATCCTTGGCTTTAGATAATCATTCTCCATGCGTAAATGCACACTCCCTTTCATTTTAACTAGGAATATTTGTTGTCCTCACATGTAGACCAAAAACCATCCTAATGTAGGCCACATATTAATTTGCATTTGTCTTTTGCCCTACAGTCCACATGATGTGGTATTAGGTTTTATTTGCATAAAGGAACACATTTCTGTTTAATTAACTGAGAAGGCTTGAGACATTTTGCAAAGGAAATGAACTCCTTCGTTTGTATTCACTAGACATCAGACTACTACAAATAGAAAGTCATTACAAGCACAAATAAAACAGAATTCCTTAATCCTTCACAGGTTATCTCTGTCACATGTATTTGTCTAAAATACATTGGCATTGGGGTAAGCATAATTTAAAATATAGCTATTTTATTAATAACTAATAATATGGTTTCTTCATCAAAGAAAGTAAACTTTACTTTCTCATTCTGGTTCAAAAAAACATTTGGAATCACTGGTTAGGAAGAACAATTTAGGCAAATTAAAGCATACATATTTAAGAATTCATGAATATGAATTTACCAGTACATAATGCATATATTTATAATATATATATATATATACATACACACACAAAGGAATATTTATATATGTTCTAATGATTTGTTTCTGCTTAAAATTCTTAATAATTTGTTTGAATTAGTCCTAGTTCAGTAACTTAGTTTTAGAGATTGGACCTATGCTCCTGGGATAAAGCAACATATTTTTCAATTTTGTTGAATTATTGGACAACCTTGGCAGGAAATGTTTTAGGAAAAGGACTGCATTCCTAGCTTGACACCAAACAACTTAAAAGGAAAGTTACAAATTGTCTTCTGTGAACCCTTTCCTTCCTATGGGTTCACTGAGCCCCCATTTCTGATATTTCCTTTTCCTATACTTCAGAAAGTGTGTTGTAGACATGATGTAACAGATAAGAACAAAGTTTATGAAGGCAAAAGACCTGTATTTAGTCACATCTATCTCACAACAATGGTTGGATTCATTCCATTTTTCTGTAGAAGAGTTAAAAGTTGTTGTTTACACTCATAGTTAAATATCTTTTTGCATTGTTCTCTTCCAATCTGCATGCTTTGTAAGAGCTATTTTCTTTGTTTGTTTTATCTGCTGTGGTGTTTCATCCATCAAACAGGATTTTTTAAGGTCAGGCAAGGGTGTTACAGCATCACTGTTTCAAAAAATGGAGGCTGACTTGTTTCCCTTATCAAGAAAAACAGAGACCATTTACTTAAAGAGTTTCCCTCTAGTTACCGAAGCAAACAAGAAGAAGTAAAATTCAACCTGGACCACAACTGCTTCATCTTGGTCTACTAAAATAAAGGGGAAAAGCATTCTTCTACGGTGGGGCAGTTTGTGAGGAGGAGTCAACACCTTTGTCCCTTCAAAGAACTTTTCTCCTAAGCTATTCACCTGTTTTTTTTTTTCCCGAGATAGCTCTGAAATGTACTTAGTTGTAGAAGGTCATCTAGATGGACAGTTACAAAAATAACCTGCAATTATGTGTGTTGTATATATATATATATATATATATATATATATATATATATATATATATATATTTGTGTGTGTGTGTGTATTATACATATGCAGTATATATTAAAGTAGAAGATATCAGTTAAATTGCTGACTAGGACACAAAAATAGTGAATTAGGAGGGAGAAAGGAATGGAAACAAATACTAAGCACTGTCTTCTAAAATAACTCTTTTTAAATGTAGAAACATGCATCACAGAAAGAATAGTATAGGAAAATAAGAGAGAAAGTGCTATATATGATTATCATTTCCTATAAAACAAAATAACTTCTTGGTCCAAGAAAAGTCATTAAATCAAATAAAGGCAGTAGCAACTATGAAAGTAAGTACATAGTTATGGTTGCTAAGAAACTATATGAAAAACATCCCAGGGTCAGGTGTTAAAGAGTACATAGAAAGAAGCCTAATGTCTATCTGTCTGTCTTTCGGTCTACCTACCTACTTATTTATCTATCATCTAATCTATCTATCTATCTATCTATCTATCTATCTATCTATCTATCTATCTATCTATCTAATAATCTATGTGTCTGTGTGCATAAGCAATATATTTAAAAAATCATATATGACCTTCATAGGAAAATTTTTCCAAAGTCAGGAAAGTGACCGTTGCATCTTAGCAATAACCAACAGCTGTCTAATTGGAATTGAGCCCGCCTGAACAGGAGGGAAGTCATGACTGATACTGTAAGAAGTCCTAGCCAAATACTATGGTTGGTGAACTTACAGGTCTTTGAGGAGAACCTCTGACTAACAGTTTCTTAAATCAGTTTTATTCCAAACTACATTGTAAATAACTTTCTTTATATCAACCTGAAGGAGCAGCTCCTACCTTTCACTAAAGATGCTTCATTTTCTAGCAGACAAATATAATTATAGAGAAAAACTAGTCAAAATGCAGAGAACAACTCATGAGATGCACATTGCCAAGTGATAGATCCACTACACATAACACAGATGCTATACTGATGCTCGGGGAACATTGGAAAAGGTGGGGGAAGCTTGTAATAGCCAGAAGACTAGGGTGTCGTCCAATATACTGAATATTTTTATGTGTGACAGAGAAATTGCACTATGATATCTCATGAATCAGGAGACTTAAGAAAGGGTGAGCAATGACCATACCAGCTACAGACTAACAAGGAGAGGGGGATATCATTGGACCCCACAACTAGAGAAAGCTACAGTAGATTTATGACTTCTGGGAGAGGAAGAGTTAGGCTGTCTCAGAGATGGCCCTTAATTTGTTATCCATTCCAAGTTGTGAGCCATAAAATAAATGTACAGGAGATAAAAACTATGAAGTCAGAAGATTGTATTTGTGTGTGTGTGTGTGTGTGTGTGTGTGTGTGTGTGTGTGTGTGTGTGAAAAGTGACAAAGATAGTTTTATATTAGTAGAAAGATTGTTAATATAAATTACCTACATATTGGATATTATCCTGGGGCTGTCATATATCAAAAACATTATAGATATATAATATATTGACTGCAAGATTTTCCCTGAAATTTACTTTGTTATGTAATGGCATTGGGCCAATATTGTACACAAAATATAAGCTGAACTCTTTAAATCACAGAGAAAAACATTCTGTGTGAGATAACTTTAAGTACATTTGTTTTAAAAGCAAACTCTTCATTTAAATCTTACAATTGAAATATCCTCAAAAGCATTTTGTTCAGACCTATCATCAGTGAGCAATGCTTGCAAAAGACATATTGCTTCGTTTTCTAAATGCTGCTGTGGGGAGCAAATGATTCATTCAGAATACAGTACTAAACTTGCTTAGTCGCTATTTCATTATAATAAATTGACAACTATTTTTTGTGCTGACATTGATGAATTCAATTTCACTGTGGCCATTTTCCTCCAGGCTTAATGAAATGTGGGTGGGCTAGAATTCAATTGAATATCTGCTCATGAAAAATCTAAAACCAAGGAGCAGCATGGGAAGGACGTGTGTGACAGCAGTTTCGTGTTCACATGATGTGTCAATGCCAAGGTCCTGTTAGTGAGATTACATAGAGGAGGTGCTCTGGCTGCCACCACTCAGAGCAACAGCTCATACAAAGCAACCAACCTGCAAAGGCTGGCAGGACACTTGACTTTCACTGTCCAGTTGACTAAGTCAGCTGTGAATTAGCTCAGCAGACTCCTCAATCTTTTAATCAGGTCTGGAATCAGAGACAAAACCAGATATAATTTATTTCTAGACAGAAACCAAAATCTCTAGTCTCAATTTAAGGAAAGAATCCTATTCTGATTTTATTTTATTTTATTTTTTTTGGTATGTTTCACGTATACTGAAATTCAATTTTCCTCTTCCTATATTGTCTTATAATTCTCTGGGAAGAAGCAAAATTTACTCTAATATCAACTGTTATAAAGCAATAAAGATTGAGATAGAGATAAAGAGAGTTGGGGGAGGGAGAGGGAGAGG
This sequence comes from Rattus rattus, assembly GCF_011064425.1. Taxonomy (NCBI): domain Eukaryota; kingdom Metazoa; phylum Chordata; class Mammalia; order Rodentia; family Muridae; genus Rattus; species Rattus rattus. The sequence continues at coordinate 30,236,334 of NC_046166.1, read as the reverse complement.
AAGAGTGCAATAAAGGGAGCATTAGAGCATCAGGGCAGAATTCGACTTCAGGGAAGGTTTTATTTTGGTCTCTGGCTTCTATGGGTCACAATCTATTATGACAGGGGAGGCAATTAGGAATAGCTCTGGCTAAGGAGATAGTTGGTTCACATCTTCCCAATGCGTGAGCATAGAAAGCTGGCCAGAGATGAGAGCAGGTACAAGGGGAAAAGACCTAGCCCTTATTTTTTCTTTCTGCATGGATGCTGCACATTGTACTCTCTTCTATGTTGAAAAGAGCCAAGGACTTAGTGTTCAAAATACGTAACTGTGGCAGGTATTACGCGATCCATCCGTAACATCCACTTTGCTTAGAGAAGCTTTTGTATAACTTGCTCCTTATTCTACATTGCTTGCCTACATTTGAAAGAGAATTACAACTGCAATGAGATTTGGCCATTGAGGTCTGTGACAGTGAGGACTATTTCTTTTGGCACCTAGTTGTTTTGTTTGTTTTGTCTGTTTTAGAGAGCCCTTCAGACACAGCCAATGGTCTAGCCCACAATGGAGTGACATTCTACTGCTTTTGACTTGGATACACATCAATGCACACATTACTAACAGTTTGTTCCTGTAAGATTGTCTGTAATTCTTCGGTGGAACATGGGCCTCATTTTAACGCCAAGTTGATGTAAGAGAAGGTTGTGTATCACCTTACTGCTTGTCCATGCGATTCACATTTCTCCAATAGCTGAGGTCATAAGAGCTTATTAAAGAGTCCTACTTATTTAGGTTGAAATTTCATAAGTTGATCACCATGAGTAAGTCCTGAGTAATTCCTTGACTTATTTGTTTCATTTTACCTGATTGTTTTTTGTGCCAGAGACTAAATACTAATCCTGCCAATATATGTAGAAACTTTCTCTCCAGCCATGGTTATTTTGGAGGTGGAATCGTTAGAAGACGGTCTAGAGCCAAGGAATGACATTTTCAAATTGTCCTGCTCCTATGAGAAGATAAATAGAAATCTCCCATGGATAAACTAGACCGAAAACTAAGACTGATAATGGCTTCAAAGTTAGACTTCTCAGCTTCTAGACTTTGAAAATGCTCTTCTGTACATATGTCACCCTGGCTGTCATGTGTTATTCTTACTTCCATAGAATGGGGCCATTTTAATGTTGAGTTCAATACATCAAAAAATAAAATGTTCCTCTATAAGTAACTATTTTGAGATTAAATGCTAAACATCTTGAATCAAAACACTATAACGTGTGTGATGAGAAGAGTCATAATATTAAAAAATATTGCTGTGTACCTGTAATAAACGTCAGATATGTCATGAAGAACCGCTGAGTATTTACCACACCAGAGCAAGTGTTCCATGCTCTAGAACCTTGTTTTTATTTCTCAATGAGAACAAATATGTTGATATTTTCCCATAAACATTTAACAATATTCTTAGAATAATATTCCTAGCTTGGACCTTTGCTTTATGTATATGTATATGGTTTTTAAAAACATTGTGATTATATTAGGTTTTGTTTGGATATTTTGCATTTATGTTTTATAAAGGTTTAAAAACCTTTAAAATATAAATTTTAAATGTCTTCCCTCTGTTTACTGGAGTACATATTCACCAGGGAAAATCTTACCTCAAACATACTTAGCTACATGAACATAAATATATGATTATATGTGTATTATACCCACACACATAGACACAAACATACAAACATATGTACATATGTATACATACGTTCATACAGAGAACACACTACTACATTTTGATTGATATATATGGAACATTTTGTCGGTAGCTACACAGTTTTCTCCCTTAAAACTCAAGAGAGAATTTTGATATTAATGTAACTCACTAAGTTGGCTTACAGTGGTATAAATGGTGAGTTACTATAAAGCCTTTTGTTTCTCTGCCAAGAACATGTGTTTCCTATCCTTTTCTGTATTCTCTTCAGAAAAGAATTAGTGCCAGTGATTTCCAAGCTTTTTATGCCAGTACTAGAGGCACAAAAGAAGCTGCTTTCAAGAGAAGAGGTGCCTCTCTCTCACCTTAATGAAATTTTTCCCATTAATGTCTATAAGTTTTAGATAACAGTGTGTGGATTGCAATAGCAAAACAGCATTTGCTTGATCTGAACATTAACTGAACACGTTAAAATATACTGCGTATGCCTTCACGAAGATCCTGAGGCAGCTTTTAATGTAAATTACTGTCAACAAATTTCCAAACGAAAACCACTAAAGTGTAGTATTGAGAATATCATTCTAGTCAGAAATATATTTTTTCTATGAAATGTCTATTAGACTAAGCATAATTACCTTAAATATTAGTCTTTATTTTATTTTAGTTTTGGTTTTGCCTGATTAAACCAATATGTTACAGCCTAGATAAATATTCTTTAAGATTATTTTATATACTAAAAATTTCACTTTGTGTTGTCTTTTATACTGTTCTCATTTCCTTTCTTTCCCCAGTCTTTCCCATGTACCCCCTTGCTATCTCTTAAATTGTTAGCCTCTATTTATTTTATTGTTGTAAGATGCATACATACATCATGGATACAAAAAACAATTACGCTCTATATTACCAAGTGTATAAAATATAACTTTCTCAGTTCATATAATGTTACCTATATATATTTGATTTTAGGGCTGATCAGTTGGTACTAAATAACCAATTTGGGGACTCTTAACTGATTCCCATTCCTCTCCTCTTTCTCTAACATTCACAGAATGATATTTTACCTTGATACAATGTAAGTGTGGACTATATTATTATTATTATTATTATTATTATTATTATTTATTATATGTATACCTTTATAAATTGTGAGAGGTATAAGGAAAAATTTTGTAAGAAAGACAAACTGTTTCGTAAATACTGAAAGTTTGCCTGTGATTCCCATGAGTTCTGAAGCCTTCCATGAATTCAGAGTACTTGGATCCTGAGGAGCAATTGCAGTGAAGCTAGTTTTATGTGCTCTGGGTGAAATGATTTTCAGCAATGTTGGAAAGAATGTTCTGGTGCTGCAACCCTGACTCATCACCAAGTGTCCACAGACAAGCCAGACTGTGGTTTGCACTAATGCTGCTGCTATGTACTTCACAGAGATGATCTGGTAAAACATCCACGACTGTGTTCTACAACACCGACTTCCTATATCTTTATGATCAGCACTAACTCCTCTCCTCTCTCTCTCTCTCTCTCTCTCTCTCTCTCTCTCTCTCTCTGTTCTGTTTGACTGTTTCTCTGTGTCTGTCTCTGTCTTTGTCTCTGCGTCTGTCTCTCAGCTTCTCTCTGTCTGTGTCTTTTTTTTCTGTCTGTGTTCTTCTGTGTCTCTGTCACTGTCTCTGTCTCTCTGTCTCTTCATCTGTCTTTCTGTCTCTGTCTCTGTCTCTCTCTTCCCTCTCTCTGCAGGACTTGATTCCTCTGGCTAGTCAGTGGACCTGGGTGAACAGTAAACAGGCCAGCTGGAGTCTTTCATTTCTATTAAAGGATTGTAGGACACTGCCTTGGAGCACAGCACCCTCATTTAGTCAGAGCAGGTATGACTGCTTACAGAGTCCCCTGAGACTGGAACTAATGGTGGGTTAACAACATTTGTTTTTAGAAGATTGTGATGGAGAAGATTGTTATACCTTCACCTGAGATTAGGTATGTCCCCTCTTATACCTCCTGTAAATTGTCTGTAATTCTGTCCCAGTTCCACATAGCCATGGTTTCTGAAGGTGGAAGACTGTATGTACTCTAGAAGCTTAAGTGAAAGGCCACAATGTCTATGTACATATGCACTTTATTTTGTCATTAGTGTCTTAGAAGATAAGCTATTGTTTTATGTCTTTCAAAGCATTTCCAAAATAAGTACCTTTATCTTCTATGATATGCCCAATTTCATATCCAAGGTAGCTCACATGACCTAGCGCGTTCTTCCATATGAAATATCACACATGCCTTATGTTTTCTTTCTTTTGGGACTCTCTATTTATGATAATCACTATTTGCAGATGATATGATAGTATATATAAGTGGCCCCAAAAATCCATGAGAGAACTCCTACAGCTGACAAACAACTTCAGCAAAGTGGCTGGATATAAAATTAATTCAAACAAATCAGTAGCCTTCCTCTACTCAAAGGATAAACAGGCTGAGAAAGAAATTAGGGAAACGACACCCTTCACAATAGCCAAAAATAATATGAAATATTTTGTTGTGACACTAACCAAGCAGGTGAAATATCCATATGACAAGAACTTCAGTCTTTGAAGAAAGAAATAGAAGAAGACCTCAGAAGATGGAAAGATCTCCCATGCTCATGGATCAGCAGGATTAACATAGTAAAAATGGTCATTTTACCGAAAGCAATCTACAGATTCAATGCAATCTCCATCAAAATTCCAACTCAATTCTTCAGAGTTAGAAAGAGCAATTTTCTCAAATTTTATCTTGAATAACAAAAAGCTCAGGATATCAAAAACCATTCTCAACAATAAAAGAATGTCTGGGGGATTCACCATCCCTGACCTCAAGCAGTATTACAGAGCAATTTTAATAAAGACTGCATGGTATTGGTACAGACACAGGCAGGTAGATCAATGGCATAGAATTGAAGACCAAGAAATGAACCCACACACCTATGGTCACTTGATCTTTGACAAAGGGGTCAAAAACCATCAAGTGGAAATAAGACAGCATTTTCAACAGCTAGTGCTGGTTCAACTGGTAATCTGCAGGTAGAAAAATGGAAATAAACCCATTCTTATCTCCTTGTACAAAGCTCAAATCCAAGTGGATTAAGGACCTCTACATAATTCAGATATGATGAATCTAATTGAAGAGAATGTGGTAAAGTACCTCTAAACACATTGACACGAGAAAATTTCCAGAACAGAACATCAATGGCTTATGCTCAAAGATCTAGAATTGACACGTGGGAGGGTTGGGGATTTAGCTCAGTGGTAGAGCGCTTGCCAAGCAAGCGCAAGGCCCTGGGTTCCGTCCTCAGCTCCAAAGGAAAAAAAAAGAATTGACATGTGGGACTTCATAAAATTGAAAAGCTTCTGTAAGGTGAAGGATACATCATAGGACAGCCACCCATAGAAGACTGGGAAAAGATCTTTACCAACCCTACATCCAAGAGGGCTAACATCCAAACTATAGAAAGAACTCAAGAAGTCAAACTCCAGTTTAATAACCCTATATAAAAATGATGTGCAAAGCTAATCAGAATTCTCAACTGAGGAATCTTGCATGGCTAAGAAGCACTGGGTCCCCATTGGAGGAGTAAGAGAAAGGACTGTTATCCTTATGCAACTCCATAAGGAGAACAACATCATCAACCAACCAAAACCCCCCAGAACTCCCAGGGACTAAACCACCAACCAAAGAGTACACATGGAGGGACCATGGCTCCAGCTACATATGTAACAGAGGATGACCTTGTACGTCATCGGTGGGTCGAGAGTCCCTTGGTCCTGTTAAGACTAGATGCCCAGTGTACGGGAATGCCAGGGCAGAGAGAAGGCAGTGGGCAGGTGGATGAGGAAGCACCCTCATAGAAGCAGGGGGTAAGAGGGTGGGTTGTGGGGGTTGTGGAGGGGAAACCTGGAAAGGGGATAACATTTGAAATGTAAATAAAAATATCCAATAAATGAAAAATAAATATTAAACATCCTTAGTCATCAGGGAAATGCAAATGAAAACGATCTGAGATTCCACCTCACACCAATCAGAATGAGTAAGATCAAAAATGCAGGTTTCATCAGGTGCTGGGTAGGATGTGGAGAAATAGGAACACTCCTTCATTGTTGGTGGGATTGCAAGCTGGTACAACCACTCTGGAAATCAGTCTGGTAAGCTCCTGAGAAAATTGGAAATTGTTCCACCAGAGGACCCAGCTATACCACTTGTGGGCATATACCCAAATGAGATGCTCCAATGTATAACAAGGACACATGCTCCACTATGTTCATAGCAGACTTATTTTAATATCCAGAAGTTGGAAATAGCCCAGATGTCCCTCAACAGAGGAATGGGTATAGAAAATGTGTTATATTTACACAATGGAGTACTACTCAGCCATTAAAAACAATGACTTCATGAAATTCACAGGCTATTTTATGAATGGATGGTTTCTTTTGACAAAGTATGCATTATTTTAATCACATTACTGAGAACGTCAAAAAGAGAAAAGTAGAAAATAAAACTGAAAGGATCTAATACAAATAAAGAATAAATGTAAAAAGTAAAAAATAAACTGTTTCCATGTGAACAGTATGTAATTAAGGCAAGATACGGATCTACCCTGCCTCTCCCTCAACTCTTTCCTCACTGACCTTTTTCACTGTAATCAAGTGTAGAAAGAGAGGAAAGTTAACTTAAATAATCTTTTTGTGAATATTAATTTTTTAAAAAATAGACTTGCTTTAGGAAGTCTTGGTACTTTAACATTAAATTAAAGTCCACAAAGAAATATATAATTTATGATTATATATTTATAAATGATGAAATAGTCTAAAAATATTCCAGCATATACAGAAAGGTAGAAAAGATGAGTGCTCAGAAATAATCATCGTAAAGTCTACTATTCTTTTTTTGGCCATGAGGAACACTCCCATCTCTTTAAAATACAAATTATGCTCCTGTTACAGCGGGTGCAATATCAGTGCAAACAGCTCTATCAAGCTTCCTATTATAAACTATAATTCTAGGCTTTATAGCTTGGCTCTTTCAGAGTAAAGTATGTTGGGCAGAGTCTAAGCATACAAATCGTCAGCCAAAATACATTCAATTTGGTTGAGCTGTCCTTTTTCGAAGAATGGAAATTGGAGCATTCTGCTCTGCATGCAGAGAGTGCTTGGCAGGGTCCTGTTCGAATGCCTTCTGGTATTGTGACAAACCCCAAAAAGATTTGAAGGAGACAGCTGATTTAGATGCTGTATTATTCCAAATTGAATTATGTTAAAGGTCTGTTATAGTTTATGTAAATCTTTCATTTCACATTCTGTACTAGAGTCTATATGTTACATTTAGTTCAAAATTGTTGGAATATACACACAATGGTGTAGGCAATATCTACAGTACCTGAAGGAATTACTGAGTTTATATAGCCCTTATGATCATAGCCTTCTGTAGCCACTACAACATTAATATGCAATTTAGTAAATAAGCTGTGTTTACAGATGTTGCTGAAGTACTGCAGAAATAGAAACATAATTTGAAATAAAAATCTGTAGGTTTATCTACTAGTATAATATTCTGAGATATATATATATATATATATGTGTGTGTGTGTGTGTGTGCATGTGTGCGCACATGCGTGTGTGTGTATGTGTGTGTGCATGTGTATAACTGATTCTATATATATATGCATTTATAACTGTATATATACATATATATTTCCCATACACATATTTTCTTGAAATAATTCAGAGAGGTTGATGGGCTCATCTTTGGTTTTGATACTTAGATTGTAACATCACTTTTTATGATAGAGTTATATTTGAAGTTGATATAGTGTTAAAGTGATACAGTGTTAGAGGATTATAATAATAAAATACTATTCTTGGTTCCAAATATTCTACTCGACAATGCTATGCTGGTATTTCAAACACTTATGTCCATTGAATAATCATTAAAACTTGCCTCAGTGTAAAATACTTTTTGATTTTTATAAACTCTGGCATTCTGTAACTAGAGAAAGAGGAACAAGGTCCTTATCTTAGTGAAGCTTGTTGAAGAAGTTACCAGCTCTATCAATAACACCTCATCTAGGTTATGAGGGAATGCTAGGGACCAGAAGAGTAATGCCAGAAAATATCAGTGTTATACCATGTGGAAAACATTGTTAGTCATTATTTTCTCATTCAAAGATGTATTTATAGTAACACAATCCCTATTTAAAAAACCTTTCACTCTACATTCCATATTTTAAACCTTTTATGTCTGTAGAAAATTCTTTTAATACACTGATATTCTTTTACATGTTTATTACCTGATGAATGTGTTGTTTCTTCAAATATTAAACCACATTCACGTTGTCTCCCCTTTAACATGGCACCTGGAATTTCCCAATGATTGTGTTTTTCTACTAGCTGCTAATATATTGACTACTAAAATCAATAAACAGGAAGCCTAATGACCTACATCAGTTTACTTTTGTTATGTCTTTAGGGAGCTCTGATATCTTTTATTGTTCTTCTAGTTTTATTTTACTTTTAAAAATATACTCCCATGTTTGTTTGCAGGTAGAAGAGGGAGAGGAGAGTGAAGCAAACATCAAGTAATGTATCATTTTGACACATCCGTTGTTTGGTCAGTGGTGTGCAGTCTGCTATTTCTGATATAATAAATGTTTACCCTATTTCCACCTTAATGAATGCTCTTGGCTCCAGGACTTCGTTTTGTATTTCCATGGCACACAGCTTTAGAGAGAAAGAGACAGTGTCTGTTCAAACTAATACAAAGTAAAGCTGGATAGAAAAATTAGATTCAAGAGCAGCTACCTCAGTGCACCTTTCTCAGGGAATCAATACTGAGCTACAGGGAGCATGTTGTGGTAAGACTGACAGCTGCTGGGTCAATTAAAGAAAGGGAAGTGAGCTGAAGGCCTTGTAGGGAGGCAGGCTTTTGTGTGCTGTGATTAGGGTCATTGCTTCAGTAGTCAAAAAATCTCTTTACTTTATAAGAATTAAATAAAAGCTCTCTTTAAAAAATCTTAGAGTATGAGGCCTGATCTATTTGAATATTGGCAAGATTACCATAGTCATATTTGGTAGAGTAAATAAACCTCAAGCAGCAATTATAACCTCTCATTAAAAGACTTAAAATTGCTATAAATTTCTTGGAAATGTTTGAATCCATGCAGAAATGTTCCAGTCTCATAAATAATTTTAAGTAATTTTGCCTGACTCACTTTCTTCAAGTTCAGTAAACTTTGTGGGAGGTTGTTTTCTTACCTCATCCTGTGTTCTATAGAATATTCCTCTTTTAAACATCTTAAAAGTATCAGTCACTGTGGAGAAGATTTTATCTTTTTGATTAGTTGTTTATATGTGGAGTGATGGGTAGTTTTCATTTGATTTCAATGTCCAAGTCAACCAGAAGGATTCACTGGGGATGGAGTTCCTAGCAGTTCATCAGCCTAGTGAGTCCTGTGATTCCAGTCCACTGAAAAAGAGCTGTAGTTTTTTAGCTACTGAACCACCACTGCAACCCCGTAAGCACTTCTCTCGATGAGATTTCTGCTGTGACAATGTAGGTACGTGTGCAAATGAAGTCCACACACAGATCTCTAACAATTTAAAGGAATCAGGGTTTTGAACACATTTCTTAACACTGACCTGGGTAAATGCTGGCCGAGCTAGAAGGGAGTTTCTATCTCAGATTCTTATTCTTGATAAGAAATCCATCCATTCTTCCTTCCTTCCTTCCTTCCTTCCTTCCTTCCTTCCTTCCTTCCCTTCTTCAGCCCACCTATTACCCCCCTCTCCTCGCCCCCCTCTCCTCCCTCCCTCCCTTTCTCTTTCTTTCTCCCTTGTTTGTGTTGGTTGAGAAATTGAACATAGGACACAAAATACTTAATAATTAGTTTCTCTTAGCTATAAGAACAACCATATAATACCTTTTTAAGATGTATACAGCTGTATAGCAAGACTCTTAATTGAGCTTGAAAGTATGAGCTAAATTAACTAAATTTTAAGAAATAAAATTAATAATACTCTTTATACATAACTTTCCCATTTATAGTATATTCTTAAGGGAAATTTTTTTTGTGAAATTTAAATATTTCCTATTTGATTGAAACCTTTTTCTTCTCAGGATTCCTATCAGCTGACCATAGAAATTCCTACTGCATTTTCTAAGAATAGTTATTTTTGCTGTTCTTGCTATTATTTCTCCTTTAAGATATTATCATGAGCTTCCTTCTCTTCTCTCTATATATGTCTATACATTTTACAAAACCTTGAATGTTTAAGTTCCTGCAAAAGGGATCAGTTCACTGGTGGGTAAGGGTGGTACATCCCTTTAATTCTAGCACACTGGAGACGGTGAGTTCGTGGCCGTCCTGGTCTAGGTGAGTTCTAGAATAGCCAGGGCTACACAGAGAAACCCTGTCTCAAACAAACAGAATCAACAAAAAATATTATTCTGCTTTATTTATATCTTACCAATAATCACTCAGTCTTTTTATGAAACAAGTACTCCAAACTTATCTGTAACTTTCAAAGATGGGAATGTGTCATTCTTATCTTTAAACCACGTCTTGAATATTTGTAAGGTAAGTCTGCAAATAAATGAGACTGCATACAAGCCAAAAAGCTTAATGTGATTATACAAACAGCATACTTAACTTAAAGGAAATGTGGTATATTTGAAATAAAATTGGTGTCCTAGTTAGGGTTCTATTCTGTGAAGAGGTATTTTCACCATGGTAGCTTTTATGAAAGAAAACATTGAACTTGGGGCTGACTTACAGTTTCGGAGGTTTGGTTGTATGAACATCGTGAAGGGAAACATCATAACATAGAGGCAGACATGGTGATGGCTGACACTTCTACATCTTGATCCTCAGGCCACTGAACGAGAATGTGACTAGGCATGACTTTATCATGCATGAGACCTCAAACCTACTTCCACAGTGATTCCCTTCCTCCAACAAGGTCACACCTACTCCAACAAGGCCACACCTACTAATAGTGCCACTCACTCCCTTTGGGCCAAGCATTCACACACATGAATCTATGAGGGCCATTCTTAAACCACCACAATAGGCAAATAAAAACTTAGTATCAATAATCATTTTGATATTAAGCACTGGTTGGATGATATTGACAGTGTATAATATAATCAGACATAAGTATACAAAAATTTAGTAATTAGTATTTTGATAAAGGAATAAGAAATGTTAATTTTAAACTTTATATTAAATCTATTGAGTTTTCTTAGAACAAGTTTAAGCTTATTCTTCAGTATAAAGTATGTAAATACAAGTAGATGAATATAAGAACAACATAATATACATGAAAAATTGTTATTTTAAGTAGCCATATTTTTTCTTAGAATATTTTAATAGGCATTTATGCATTATGAGAAATTTAAAATATTTTCCTTCAGCAAATATTAATATTCACTTACTGGCTACATTATATTGAACAAATAATTTTAAAAGATAGTTTTACAGATCATTTAATTTTATATAAATATGAATAACATCCAGTTTTATAGCTCGAGTAGATTTTTTCAGTCATTCAAATAAAGTTTGGGATATTCATTACTATTTTGTTATGATTTCAAAGACAAATATGAGTTTAAGTTTGCTTAAAATCTGTGCCATAATCCTCAATGAGCCTTACATATCGTTTAGCATACAAATGTAAAATTAAACACATCAATTGCCCACCACTTTATTTACTTACAATAGAAGTTTTGAACGTTTAAATAAATGTTCCAACATTGCATATTAAGATAGGGGAAGAGTTTGTAAGTTTTATAGTATCCTTTAGCTTTTTGGTACAAAAAAATTATCCAAATGTGCCCGTATGCGCGCGCACGCACATACACAGGCACACGCGCGCGCACACACACACACACACACACACACACACACACACACACAAATCCTATTTATGTATTTAGATGCTTTAAGTAAAATGAGTATGACATTTAATTATGTTGATAACAAGAAATTGAGAAGCAAGCATTCAAAAATGATGTATTCTTGGCTGAAATTTCCAGATTATCACACTAGGACCTGAAAGGTTGAGGAGGGAGCTGCTAGGACTTGGCTCATTCCTAGTTGGTATCTCCATAGTCTTTCTAATCCATCTAGGAGATCAGTCCTGGCTTCACTGCAGAAGAGTCACTTCCTAAAGTTGAACTTCTTATTTGAATATCAATGTTTCAAAAGAAAGAGACCAACAGGGGCAAGTTCTCTTCAAACAAGACTAAGGCTGTCATAATACTATTCTACCACATTCTACTGATCAAAGCAACTGGATGTAGTTTAAGGGAGGTTACTTTCTTCTCAGTTGAAATGCTAATGTATATGTTGCTGTCTCTAATACACTATGCCTATCATATCTTCTTAATTTTTGTCAATATCTGTAAAAATGCAACTGTTTCAAAGTACGAGATATAGAGTAGGTGGTTAGGAAATGTTTGCTCAATGAAGTAATTTTAATTAAGCATGTGTGGTCATACCAGTCATGAAAATGGGGCTATGGAGATTGTATCTTGCATGAGCAGTTAGGTACATTTGTTCTTCTGAGGGACCTGGTTTTGGTTCCTGCTATACTCCCTGTAATCTGTAATTACAATTTCAGGAGATCTGATACTCTCTTCTGAGCTCCACAAGCATCACACATGTAAGTGGTACACATATATAAGTGTTTGTTTGTGTAAATCAATCATATACATATTAATATGTATTATGTAGTATTTAATATAATCATATTTATATCATATATTATAAATGCAATAATTACAATATATATTGAAATGTGTTTAAATATTTTTAGTTGTCCTGTCAGTTTGCATAAAGGAACTATAAAATTTGGATTATCACCTGCAGATTTATCCAGCTGTGACTTGCAAATGTTCAAATTATTCAAAACAGGTTTATAAGCAAAGATCTTTCAGATTGTGCTCAAAGACTTCACTGTTTTGTGTTATTTTGAAAATGAAATTATTATATAAAACTAGTGTGAATAATTTTTCCTTTATGAAATATAAAGCTGACCTTGCACTGAATTTTAAGACATTCAATAGAGAAGAGATTTCCAACAAAAGGTCAAATGTTGCCTTTGCAGAGTAAACGTCATAGAAAAATCAAAACCATACCAATCTCATCTCCATTCTTTTGTTCAATAGTGTGGTCTGACTCTTAAGAATCATTAAGCTAATTAACCAAATAAATAAAGTTTCCAAAATAATACAGTAATCCCAATTCTGCAAGAGGAGTAAATAGAGATGACTAACAAATCCAAATGTCAAATATTGGGTAATATTTTCCTTGAATTCCTATGAACTATTAAATGTGCTATACTATATATGTACATTTATTATATATTATTTTGTAAAGAATGTAATTGGAGGGGAATGGGGGCTATACCACGCAATATTATCTGGCTAATTAAGCCATATGATGGTGTCACATGACAACCAATTTTTAGAATAATGACACTAGTGCTTCAATACGAAGACTCGTTGACAATTTGCTTATCCCAATGATCCTTTGAAGCAGAGAGTGCATCGTGAAAGGATCATCCCTGCTGTCATGGCAAATGTAGTGGCTCCTCTCAGATCACCATAGACCTCTCAGCCTCAGTGTCTCTGCTCTGCTTTCTCACATGTAAAGTGCAAGTGCTAACCTCATGTTGGGGAGTCAGGATAAACAGATGAATCTACGTGACAACATCCTTTCAAGAGAAATAACTTTGAAATAATTTTTCAAGCTATATTTCTGGGAAGAATTTCACTGTGGAAATTATGACGAAATGTGGGTCCTAGATTCAGTGAATGAATTCAGTGCTTCCCATTTAATCCTCAACTTCATAATTCCACTACACTAAAAACCAAACAAGCAAAGTGACAAAACCAAAACCAAAACCAAAACCAAAAAACCCGTGAATCTCAGCAATCATGAGGGGAGGTCTGCATGCATCTTCCTGGAATGTTACTCATTATGATTCACTAAATTAATTTTCACAAAGAAATTTTATCTAAATAATGATGCATTGTTGATTCACTTTTTATTAGATATATTTCCTTACTTACTTTTAAATGTTATTCTCTTTCCTGGTTTCCTGTCCATAATCCCCCATCCTCTCCCCTCCCCCACATGGGTATTCCCCCCCCCATTTAATCAAATTCATGTCCTATGAGAATACTTTTTAACATTTAAAATCCAAAGCAAGATGTAAATTTTTAGCTCTGATAATGACTCTCTTGCAGCAACTATACACATATAAATTAACATCTCTGTGAAATTGCTGTGGAATAAAACCTGTTAAAAACCTTAACAACTGAGTGTTTTAGCCAGTGATGTTTATCTTCTGTATTTTTCTCTGTGAGTCTTGTGGGATCTTTTTACCCTTCCCACTTCTCACAGTCTTTCCTTGAAGTATTTTCTCAGATGCTCTGTGCAGTACTCTCCTTGGAAGGCTCCTATTTCCCAGGATCCCCTCCTAAATGACCCTGCTTGAGAAGTTTCTTGGGGGTAGGTATTATCCTGCTGTGATAATTGTTAATGTGCTCATTAATGTACTAAGAAAATGGACAAATTTGCAACCTAGTTTTAATGCATTTTTGCCTTCTAAAGAGCAATAAATATAATTTCTGAACGTTTCTTAGCATTTTTCCTGGCACGCTCAGTAACATTCTTTCTCTTCCTTGGAATGGAAACTGAGTCTCAAAATATAAATTAAATAACGTTCTGTCCCCTTCAAACAGTTTTGAGTTACTTACAAATCTCTTTCCATTTTGTTTGGAGACAGATCTGTGGTAGCTTTATCAGATAGTTCACAGTGAGGCACAGGTAACTTTAAATCTTCCCTAGAGTTGCTATAAAGTTTTGTGGTATACAAAGTGTCCAAGCTAGGGTTGTATTTGCTCTCTTTAATTAAGATTAACCATTAAGTGCTATGAGTTTTTCTCCTCATCTTGAAAGTTGAGAAGAGATACCTAAGTTTGAAGTAAATTGTTATAAGTGCTATCTTTGGAAAGAGCATCAATTAGAGGTTAAAATCAATATTTCTAGGTGAAAGTTATGGCAAACATGATTTCTATGTTTAAGAAAGTGGTTCTCATGTCTGCTAATGTAACTGTGTTGCAAAGTACACTATAAGAATCACCTTAACATTTTATTTTCTAAGATGTCTGAGGAAAAATTAGGTCTGAAGAACCTAATTTTACATAAATAGTACATAAAATCTTATTATTATAATTATGCATTATAACTGTGGTTTCATTAGTTGTGGGAAAAAAGTTCAGTAATCAGTGGAAATATGAATATAGGTATAAAACCATACCATGAAACCCCTATCACAGTGATGTCCTATATGTAGGGATGTACTTTGCTCATGCATTCAAATTGCGCATAACCGCACAACAAAGCATTCAGTTTCTTAATGTAGGTCAAAAGTTTATAGGATTTTTAATAGAAGCTCTTATCAGCTTTGTGCTTACATAAATGAGATGGTTGATATATGTTGGATTTCTATAATAACCAATTTGATATATATTTATTAGGTAGTTTCTGTGTAGTAGACATAGATAACACTGGTCAGTTAAGCACATGAAGTAAAATATACTTTAGTATTGCATATGTGGAATCAGTAAGACTTGGACTATTAGATCTAGCATCAAGCCCATTCAGTGGTAATTAGTCAAGCAAAAACGGATTTCAGATAGAAACTGACATGCGATAATGTTTTGGCTTAGAAATAAAAGTTAAGGAGTAACTTGGGAAACGTGGCACATATGTGGTAAAAATAACAGTGTTGAAAGAAGAAACTCAAGACATTTAAAACAACATTTCATCATGGACTGGCAAGAGCTCCTTCTCAGGTCATGGCACAAAGAGCAGCAGAGGAGCCTGAGATGTGAGCAGTCAGCACATTTAAGGGTGGAAATTGTGAATA
This sequence comes from Rattus rattus, assembly GCF_011064425.1. Lineage (NCBI taxonomy): Eukaryota > Metazoa > Chordata > Mammalia > Rodentia > Muridae > Rattus > Rattus rattus. The sequence continues at coordinate 30,220,695 of NC_046166.1, read as the reverse complement.
AATGAGCAAGAAGTCTGAGTGACATCTTCCAGGAAAGAAAAGAAAGTGACCAAGAAATTTATTTTTTAAATGAGAAAACTAATAGAAAAATATAGATTGGACAAACAAAAATGTTAAAGACAAGGGCTATGAAGACACAGCTCAGGGGCAAATCAGGAAATGGTGAAAAGGAAAATAAGCTAGAACAAGGGAAAGGGAAGGAAAGTAAGCAGGAAAGAGAACAATGAACCAGGTCTAAGGAAAACGGGAGAGGAAAAGACAGCGAGAAAAATGAAAGTGTGGCCGTAGGGACATGGCAAGGGATTCCTTATGTGAATCTTAGAATTTCAGTGTACACCAGCTAGCTAGTGTACATAAAGTCAGCTGCATATGCTACGAGGTTGACTCCAGTCAAGAACGCCACTGCCACTTGGCGGTCCCAGACACACACTGAGTGGGCATGTTTATAATTGCAGCTCGAATCCATTTCTCGATTGGGTACACCATGAAACCCTTCACTGAACTTGTAGAGAGGCCAGAGGACAATGGCGGTGGTGTACAGGAGGACACACAAGAAAGTCATGCCTGTCAAGAAGGTGGTGAGCGGGATGAGCAGGATTTTGGTGCATTTCCCAAGGTAGAGTAGGATAACCACCATGGTTAGGATGAAGCAAATGATATACACGGACAGACACCACTGCAGGACAGGTTCCTGCGTGTACAGGTGTGGGCTGTTGAGGAAAAGAAAAATGATACAAGCTACGAAGGACTCAAAAACCTTGAGCATCCCAGTCTTAGAGGCCATGTAGCCAGTGATATCTCCAGGCCTTGAATGAGTCCAGGTCACCTCTGTCGCATAAGCCACACAGGAGATGCACGAGAATATAATGGCGCAGACAGCACATTTTCTGATGTATCCATAAGACATGAACCGCACATAGGTGATAGGATAGATGATGGAAGATGACAAACAGAAGAGTACAGCATAGCAGGCACACGTGATGGGGAACTCCCGCCATGACAGTGGTAAGCTTCTCTGGAGTCCAGCCATCTCCACGGCCAGGACGATCAGTGTCATGGCGAAGCTGAAGCACCAGGAGAACAGGCACCAGCTTCCCATGGGGCCCATCCAGGCACCCACATAAATCACTAGCGAGAAAGCTGCGCATGTAGATGCCAACTGCAGCAGCCGGAGAAGGCCCAGAGGCCGGATCAGTGCCCGCGGGGATGCCACGATAATCAAAGAGTCCAGGCCTGGGATTATGGACTTCGTGAAGGTGGTGTTAGTCACCGTTGCTGGTATGGATGTCATCTAATCTGAAGAACTGACAAAGTTCCGGATTGTGAAGAGAGATTGAATCTCAGTCATGAAAAAGCCTGGTTAGAATACGTTCCCAAACTGTGGCTTCTGAAGTTGTTCATGCTGTTAGCTTTTTAAAGTGCTTCAATGTCAAAGTATACCTGTTCTCTCTTGTGTCTGTGACTTCGGCAGTTATGTGTGTTTTAAAGGTGGTCGGTGTTGCGGGTAGGCAGTACGTATTATACTTCCCCTTTAATTAAAAAAAAAAAAAACTCTGGCAGTCAATAATCTATAGCTTCAGTTCTGGTCTTTAAGTACAGAGTTCCTAGGCCCCTGCCAGGCTTGGAAACGGCTCAAGAATTTTTATCGACTTACTAAAAATCTCATTATTTAGAGTCCATCCTAAAGGAAGTAAGAGATGGATGGATGTCCTTCCTCCCTACTTCCTTCTGTGAATCAAACCACAATACACACACACACACACACACACACACACACACACACACACACACAGACACACACACAAAACCCACGAAACTAGGTGAAGAATCCAGCAAGGTCTTAGAAAGCTCTCATACTGAAGAACAGCTATGACGTCTCTCTTATCTCAGTGTTAAAAAATAGACCCTGCTTCCTTTAAGCTTCCTTTAGCTTTAAGGGCTTCCTTGACTTTGAAATTTACTGCCTCTTTTTTTCCTCAGTTATAAAAGAAGATGACTAAGTAGGCCTATTATTATTTTAATTTTTTCAAAATGGATTTTCATTTAGCTCAGATTAGCTTGGAACCTAGTGTGCATCTAAGGCTGGCCTTAAACTCTTGATTCCCCTGTCTCAATGTCACAAGTGGTGGGAATACAAGTTTTCCTATGTGGTATATTTTAGTCCTGTTCTTTAATAAAGAAGTTTGATAATGGTCACTCATTTCTCTCTTTGCTATATGGTGAGAGAGGGATTGAGGTCTTAATAGATATGGGATATCATCAGAATGTACTGTACATGTATACAAACCTGTTCCTTAGTCTCTCCTGGTTTTCTTCGTTTCTTGGATAGGCCTGACATGCCTCAAATTACAGATATGTATAATTATTGTTTTTTGTTGACTCTTTGAGCTTTGGGTTCCTATGGTTTCTCTGATAAGTCATAGAAATCTTGTCACATCCTCCTATACCTGGATGAATCTCCTTTTTAAACATCTTCATGTAAACATAACAGTAAAATATTCAATGACAACAAAGCAAACTCAGTATGGCCACAGTAGCCACGTCAAGTCAGTGTTTCATGTCCCAGAGTAAGTCTTAAAGCAAATGAGAGAGTGAGTAGTTATCCCCACGACATTCATGCCACTAGCACGTGGTAGGCATTTCCTGTCACGCCTGGTATTACTGCGACTCACTGTGCTCACGGATGATTAAACTTAGGGATTGCGTTTCTTCTCTAGCATTAAGCATAGCACTTTGTAGCACTAGGAATGTTAACCAGGATGAATGAAGTTTCCATGTCAGTTCCGCCTTAATGTCTCCTCTCCCTATGACTCAAGTTTGAAGGGTCTTGAGCAGTAAGATCTCACTGTCAAGGTCTTGAGGGTAATCCAGAATAGGAGCTATTAATAGCAAATAATGTTTACAGGGTTTTGTGAGTCAATGGCCACCATCTATACAAAAAGAGAAACCATTCTTCGCACCATGCTTTTCCAATAGTCAACCAATTAAAGTTAACTTCATTTAAATTATATATGTATATATATATATATGAAAGCTTCTACAATAATAGGTTTCCATATGACATTTTCAAAATTTCATTATAGTTCATCATCTTTCCTATGTATACTTGCTTTATCTCTAATTTGCTTTATCCTTGAGTTCTCTTAAATTTTATTATTTTTTTATTTGAAAACTCATATGTACAACTCTTTGGTCTTTGTGGGAGAGGGGCATTCAGATGGTAAAACCTGATGTCAGGAGATACAGAAAAAGAAACAGTCTGTTCAGAACATGATGAATAGTTTTGCAGATAAACTCACAGACATTTTAAGAGCATGTGCAAGCCTCATTGTTTGTGGTTATGAAGCTGCCCCCATAGGTGAGTGTTTATTGGTATGTCAATAACCATCTAGTGGTTGGACATATAACCTTATATAAGGGAAGAACAAACTGGACTAAATGATTTTGAAAAAATACTAAGCAGATATAGGAAATTGTATGCCTATAAAAGGGGTAGTTATGGGAAGAGTTATAGGATGTTAGTGAATATGTGCAATATATATTATATGGAATTCTCAAATAATTAATAGGAAAGTAGTCTGTATTAAATTATTGTTTGCTGTATGTGTGTATGATGCTTTTGGTGTGTGTGTGTGTGTATGCGTGTGTGTGTGCGTGCGTGCGTGCGCGCGCGCGCGCGTGTGTGTGTGTGTGTGTGTGTGTGTGTGTACAAGTATACACAGGATTTCAAAGGGCAGTCACAATTATTCTTGGTCCTCATCATTTGACTTAAGGCCCACTCCATGAGAAGGAGCTCATACCTGACAGTATTTGAGTGCCCAGGAACCAGGAACTAGATAGCCGAGAGACCTAGGGTAAAACTAAACAATACTACTCACAACAACCAACCAACCTAATTAATTAATTAAGTGCTTCCCAATGATATTCTGATATTCAGTGTCTTAGTGTCTTAACACGTCATCTTCAGAGACTTCCCCTAGCATCAGATGGGAACAGAGGCAGGGTCCAAAGACAGATGTTATATTGAGAGAGAGAGAGAGAGAGAGAGAGAGAGAGAGAGACAGAGAGAGAGACAGAGAGAGAGAGACAGAGACAGACAGAGAGACAGACAGACAGACAGACAGAGACAGACAGACAGACAGAGAGTCTGATTTTGAGTTATCCATCAGATCAGATCAGGTTCAGATGAAGGTCAGAGAAGAGGACACAGAACATTTGTAACAGAGGAGAGAGAGAAAGCACCAAGAAAACAAGATCCTTTGAATCAAATAAGCAAGCCATATATGAGCTCACAGACTCTGAGGCAGCAAGCACAGAACTTACAGGGATACAGATATCTACACCAGGTCCTATGCATATATGTTATGGCTATTAGCTTAGTATTTTTTATATACTCCTAAAAGCAAGAATTAGTGGGTCTTCGATTGTTGTGCCTGGTCTTGAAGCTCTAGTCCCATTGGTTTGTCACGCGCAGCTTACATATGATAGCGTTTGCTCTATCTTACTGTATTTTATGTTGTTATATTTGATTCTTACCTGTTAGAAGCCTGCTTTCTGCTAATAAGAGGCAGAGATGGAGTGGATCTGGAACTGAGAGGACTAGATGGAGGGAAACTATAATCAAAATTTAATATATGAGGAATGAATATGTTTAATAATAACAAAAAGCTTAAAACAAATTAAAAGCAAAACAAAAATATTAAGTATTTAGAAAAGAAAAAAACCTCTTAGCTCGTGATGAGTGACTAACTGTGTGCTACATTTACATCACTGCATTTCCCTGTGGAGGGTTGCTGAAAGTTTGATTGAACACTATAGTCATTATATCCATAGTAACCAGAGATGTCAGTCATGGTTCCTGGGAATTGATGGGTATTGGTAGAGCAGAACTACAGAGGAGCTCCTCTGATTAACCTATATAAAAAGAACACTGTTAAAATGTGTGTAAGTGAAATTACTTCAAATGCCATCTAAAACAAACAAACAAACAAATAAAATAATCTTTGGCATTATAGATCAGAATCAACAATAAGTTAAGATAGAATTTACAGTTAATTCTTTGGAAGTAGAAAAATATAAGCCATTGTCATTAGAAATGTTAAACCCTTCTCAATGTAAGATGACTCAAGGTTAACATAAACAAGCATATATAGTTATTAACCACTGTCGGTAGAATCAAATCACACACACAAACGGTATTTCCAGGCACATTTTAGGTATTGGTCAATAGAAACATTGTATGTATTCATTTCATACAACTAAAAAGCATCGAATGAGCACTGGGGTGGGTCTGTTGCCGAGGTCCTTACTGAGGTCTGCATTCTGAGAGCTCAGGTGCTGTTGGACCTCAGGCTGTACAGTGCAATGACCCAGCTCCTCACCAGTTTCCGACCATGGCTGGTGCTGAAATCTATAACAGATTATTTAACTTATTCCATGTACGGAACTGGTTGATATGGTACCTAGTTGATTGAGATAATATCCAGAAAGTGCTTCGAAACCTGACTAGAATTGGGTAAAGGGCCAAAAGCTGATGAGTATATTTAACCATGCAATAATTATAGCTCTGACTCTCTCTACTCATAGGAGTTCAGGTTAATACAGTGAACCAAAACTTAAATTAAATTATCAAATAGTATATATGCTTGTATAAAATATACTAATGTTTAATTTATTACTACCACTGGGTTAAAAAATAAAACTTAAATTTTTTTTGGAATTCTACAAGCAATTCTTTATTAAGCAACTATATTTTCTTGGTTATTTTATTTATTTACATTTCAAATATTATCCCTCTTCCTAATTAATAACAATGACATGCACGAGTAAACTTCAGATTGTTTTGTAGTTCCATAAACCAAATGTTTTAAAAATGCCTAAGGAACAAAGTATAAACTTTCTGAAATGAAGAGAGCTGCTTTAATCTTTTGTCTTAGCACTAGAGAGATGGCTTACAATGAAATTATAATAGTCTGTCTTAAACTGAACAATTAAATATCTGTTTCAATTATATAAGAGCAACAGGAAAAGATTGTCCCTATATATGTGTGCCTTGTCTTTTGATGGTATACATTCTTGAGAAGTGACAACATGCTTACTTGACTGTGTCTTTCAAAGTACATTGTAAAATATGATAACTTTTAAATGTACGAGTCTAACAAAATTTCCTGGATATTAAGTGTATAGCCAAAGAGTATTTGAAATATTCTTCCTTTGCATGAAAGATTTTCTATCTGCATAATTTTCATAAAAGATCACTGTGTAAAGAATTCCTTTCAGAGAAAATGCATATGTGAACGACTACATGATTTTATGTGTGCCGGAAATCATAAGTCAGATTCCTTCCTGATGAAGCCATTTCTCTAGTTGACAACTGTCAAAGCCGTCTATAAATCCCATGAATATTAAGGCACTGTTTACTAGCACATTTGGCATATGGAAGTCAGGAAAATAGAACTCTTGAAATATGAAAAGAGTGTGCCACGTCAGGTTGCGGAAAATACGACCATTAAGTTGATGTATGTAAGAAGTTCACACCTTTATCTGCTGCGAGACTCAGATGTATTTTCAGTCATCTGCATGACGTGTGTTCATAATGTAACCATTGGTTTATGCCCCACTTTTCTCCAAGGTTTAGGAGGTCCCAAAGCTTAGCTTCTATGGAAGACTAATGTTATTTCCCCCTTATGTTTTAAGCACAGAACCATGTGTTTACTGGGTTTTGAAACCATTAATAGATTGTTAAATCCTTCTATCTCAGCTTCCAGTAACTGGCCAAGGGTGTTCATCTGTACGTTATGCATTGAAAGTTTTTATTGCACTGCTAATTTGAAAGGTCTAAATTCTTTAGTGACATTCGTATAATTCTAGGGTCAGAAAACTGTTCAGCTTAGGGATATCATGCAATTGAGTATGCTTGGAAGATCAGCTTTCACTTAGTACACAAAATCTTAAGTATCATTCTCTTACAGCAAAGCAGTTCATTTTTCTTCTCTTTAGTTCCTACTATTTTAAAATATCTGACACAAAGCTCTTATTCCAAAGACAAATGCAAACATACCACATTTAAAAGTCTTGACATTTTGTGAATGGGGAAAATTATAACTGACTGTTAATAATTAAAAATATAAACACCTACGTGCATTTATTTATTATAAATATTTGCTAATATTTATATTAACATTTCAGTTCTAAATTTTTTTACAGCGTTTTCAGTAATATCATGTGAGAAAAATTATTTTCTTTTTAATTCAGAGAAAATCTTACCTAATGCTGCATGAGGAGATATATAGGCATGAAGTGCCCCAGCACTAACTACAGCTTCTGTACCTCCCCTATCATGCTGGTTATTACAGCTACCCTTCCATGCATTGTAGCATGGCAGGCTGTGAAAGGTACCCTGACTCCTGGTTGAGACAGGTCGAATCCCCGGAGACCCTAAAAGGGACAGCAGGAGCATTCCCAGTATCCAACAAGGTCAGGCGCTTCTCAAGTAGCACAGCCCCCCACAACCCGTTCTAGAGAGGTGTGAGACAAATCGGTCACCAGTCATATAGGGCAACACCCTAAGCCCCTCCTCCACAAGTGAAGATGTGATCACAAGTCACATAGGGTCAAGACAGATCAGTCTTAGAAGCAAGACCATGCCCCCAAATATGTAGATGAGGTCTTCCCAAGCTCTCAGGCCAAACCAATAGGAAGTAACTGCTGCTAGACGCTAACCCATTCCAAAACTGTATTTAAGAATCCTATTTAGAAGGATTAACGGTGTGCAAGAGTTTCTGTCACAAGAGCTGTAACACTGCCGCTTGGTGAAGAGATCTGCTCTCCAAAATTGCTGCCAGCAGCTCCCCTGCACCTCTTGACCTGACCCGAGCAACTACAGGGATAGTGGTAGAGCAGCACCAGGAGCAGAGGCAGCAGAAACTGTTCCCCTTCCCTGCCTGCGTTCTCTCCCCTTCACCTGGACCCGCACACCTAGCCGGACAAGAGATCTCAGAAGAAACCCACCAGCGCACAGCCCCATAAGGCATTAATTAATTAAGAACATACAGGCTGGAACCCCCAGTGTATGGGAATGTCAGAGCGGGAAGGGGTGGTGGTTGGGGAGAGGGAATATCCTCATAGACGAAGGAGGAGGAGGGATGGGATAGGGGATTATGGAAAGGAAACCTGGAAATGGAATAACGTTTAAAATGTAAATAAAAAAATATCCAATTAAAAAATATATACTTTCCCTTCTAAACCAGTGGTTTACATCTGTGGATCATGACTATTTTGGGGGTTGAAACACTTTTTTACAGGGGTCATCTAAGACCCTTGGCTAACACACATTTTTATTTTACAATTCATAAGAGTAGCAAAATAAGAGTTATGATGTAGCAATGCAAGTTATTTTAGGGTTGAGGAGCATTACAACATGAGGAACAGTATTAAAGTATTTCGACATTAGGAAGGTTGAGAACAGCTGTCCTAAATGGATTCAATGGGTATATGTATGTGTGTGTGTGTGTGTGTGTGTGTGTGTGTGTGTGTGCATGTGTATAATGATTTAGATGCAATGTTCATGTATAAAGCATCAAAAATAAATTTAAGAATTAGTAAAGATATATTTTACTTGTAGTAAAAACCTATAATTCTATGTTCTTATTCCATTGGTAAATGATGGTAGGGCAATTGTATTATCAGGTCTGATTTTCAACAAGAAAGTCAATATTTTATCTACATTCAGGATATTCTCACATACAAATGTAAATATTGCATGTTTATATTCATACTCAATGTACATACCGATCGAAACTCATTGTCCTATCTCTCTGTCTCTCATACTCACTCACATGCGCATACACATACACATGCAAATTGATTTAAAGTATGTTACTAAGTTACAGTTGATTTTTCTTTTATTTTTTAAAACAACAATACAGTATAATTTATCATTACATTGTTTTGCTTGTATTTTTCTCACTGTCCTGAAACTTGTTGTCAAACATTCTGGCTTGAACTCAAGTAATCTGCCTGGCTATGCCTCCTGATTTATGGAATTAAAGGCATTCACCATCACCATCTGTCTTATCATTGGATTCTAAATATATATTGTTATAGCTATAGAGAAATGCAGCTGTCGCTTTCATCAAAGAAGTTTCTGTTTTGAGTCCATTAGAGAAGCCACAATATGTCAAAACAGAGTTTAACTGACCATGGGTTCCCTGACCTCAGTGAATCAATCTACACTCGGCACCTACTCCAAACTTCTGGAAATATCTCGGAAGAAGAGATTGAAAGACTGCAAGAGATAGATGATCAAAGTATCTATTGCCTGAACATCTGTCTCTTCTAAAGAAATAGACATCATTTGCGAAGGTGTAAGGAGAAGCTGTGAAAGGCATGCAGGACGAAGTTCTGAAAGACTTAAGTAAAAGTATTTTAATATGTGGGAAATCAAATGCATGGTCCAGTCTTCAAATTTGTTGAAAAATTCTTTAAGAGCTATTATAGTTTTGGCACAGACAAGAAATTCAAGGACACGACCTAATATAATGTTGCATTTAACCTGCTTTCACTACATATGCAAGGAAACATAGACAAGAAGAGATGTTAGGGTTATAACACTTGGTCATATCTATCTTTTATTGATTTAATTATTTTTTTTCTTTTATTGAATATTTTTATTTACATTTTCAATGTTATCCCCTTTCCAGGTTTCCCCTCTGGAAACCTGCTATCACTCCCTGATTCTATGAGGGTGACCCCCATTCACCCACCCACCCCCTCCCACCTCATCACCCTGACATTCCCCTACACTGGGCAACAAATCTTGATAGGACCAAGGGCCTCTCCTCCCATTGATGTCCTACAAGGCCATCTCTACTACATGTGTGGCTGGACTCATAGGTCCATCCCTGTGTACTGTTGGGATGGTGGTTTAGTCCCTGGAAGCTCTGTGGTGTCTGGTTGGTTGATGTTGTTCTTCTTATAATGCTAAAGCTCCTTCAGCTCCTTCAGTCCTTTCTCCAGCTCCACCATTGGGGACTCTTTTCTCAGTTTGATGGTTGGCTACAAGCATTTGTCAGGCTCTGGCAGAGGCTCTCCAGAGACAGCTATATCAGGCTCTTGTCAGCATGCATTTCCTGGCATCCATATTATTGTCTGGGTTTGTTGGCTATATATGGGATGGATCCCCAGGTGGGGGAGTCTTTGATGGCCTTTCATTCAGTCTCTGCTCCACACTTTGTCTCCATAATTTCTCATGTGAGTATTTTGTTTCCCCTTCTAAGAAGTACTGAAACATCCATACTCTTGTCTTCCTTCTTCTTGAGCTTCAAGAGGTCTGTGAATTGTTTCTTGGGTATTCTGAACATTGTGCCTAATATCCACTTATCAGTGAGTGCATACCATGTATTTTCTTCTGTGACTAAATTACTTCACTCAGGATGATAGTTTCTAGTTCCATCCATTTGCCTGAGCATTTCATGAAGCCATTGCTTTTAATGGCTGAATAGTACTTCATTGTGTAAATATACCACATTTTCTCTATCCATTCCTCTGTTAAGGGACATCTGGGTTGTTTCCAGCTTTTTGCTATTATAAAGACTGCTATGAACATAGTAGAGCATGTGTCCTTGTTACATGTTGAAGCATCTTTGGGTATATGCCCAGGAATGATATAGCTGGGTCCTCAGGTAGTACTATGTCTAATTCATGAGGAATGGCCAGAGTGGTTTCTAGAGTGGTTTCCATCTGTGGAGCTGACCCAGTGCCACGGTTTTCTGTTCCCAGATACTGCCTGAAGACAGCTGGTCTCCCAGTAGTGCTGACACACCTGAAAGCACTGGTGAGATCACCACTTCTGCTCGAAAGGACCTGCATAGAGGCCTTAGGATACAGGAACCGAGGAGCAATCTGGAATAGGATCCTTCTGGTTTCAGTCTGCCCAGAGCTGACCCACTGCCACAGCTGTCTTTACCTTAATCCAGCCAGGAGAGAACTGGTCTCCCAGGATTGCTGATACTCAGGCTTATAGGAGGATCAAGCAACTGTCAGAGATGGCAAGACAGCTAACACCAGAGATAACCAGATGGCAAAAGGCAAGAGAAAGAACGTACACAACAGAAACCAAGGCCAGTTGACATTTTCAGAACCCAGTTCTCCCACCACAGGAAGTCCTGGATACCCCAACACACTAAAAAGCAATATTATTCTTATTTAAAATCACATCTCATGATGATGTTAGAGGATTTTAAGAAGGCCATAAATAACTCCCTTAAAAAAATACAGGACAACAAAGGTAAACGAGTAGAAGCCCTTAAATAAGAAACACAAAAAATCCCTTAAAGAATTACAGGAAAACACAACCAAACAGGGAAAGGAATTGAACAATTCCAGGATCTAAAAATGGACATAGAAACAATGAAGACATCACAAATGAAGACAATCTTAGAGAGAGAAAACCTAGGAAAGACATCAGGAGTTATAGAAACAAGCATCACCATCAGAATACAAGAGAGAGAAGAATGTCAGGGGCACAAGATTCCATAGAAAACATTGACCCAGCCGTCAAAGAAAAGGCAAAATGCAAAAAGCTCCCAATCCAAAACATCCAAGAAATCCAGGACACAATGAGAAGATCAAACTAAAGGAGAGTAGGCATAGCAGAGAGCAAAGGTTCTCAAATTAAAGGGTCAGTAAATACCTTCAACAAAATTATGGATGAAAACTTCTCTAACCGATCATATCCTTCTTATGTTCTCAGAAATAACTTGAAACTGATTTTAGCATCAGCGTTAGATCACGTAGATGAGCTAATTCGAGTTTTTCAGGCCATAATTTTATTTTGCTGTTGTTTTTGTTTTTAGTGTTGTTGTTGTTGTTGCTATTCTTTGTTATTGGAGTTGTCTGTTCTAGTCTTGTATAAGTAAAATAAAAAGTGCTTATCACAGTGTAATAGTACAATATATTTCTAAGCTTTAATCATTTCATCATTGTTTAAAAATAAAATTGTTATCAGTCTAATACTTGAAGAAAATGAGAATGATAAGGGTGTGTATAATCCCCATCTACTCTTCTGCCTGAAGGAGAATGTACTTCAGGTATCTGCTGCTGATAACAAGTGAATCAATATTTAAATTTTTCCCATTTGCTAATTTCGAATGTGAGATTTCCAAAAGTTATGTTATAGAAGGAAGCAGGTATGTTTGCTCGACACCACGATGTAATTTGATTATAAACCCGTTTCTTGTGTATGCCCAAAAAGCTCCAAGAAAAGAATTCTACAATGTAAATAACTTAAGTAATGTTTTGCTTGTTTGTGATTCTGTTCATAATTTTGCATGCCATAGAACAGGTGAAAATTAAAAGTCTGCTTGGTCCTCATCCCCTATCATAAAAAACATTCTCATTAGAGGATGGCTATTATTTTCAATACAGGACTATCAGCATAGTTTAATGAAATCCATCATCCCCTTGTCTTTATTTCCATCCAATCAAAACAATGAAACAACGAGAAATTGTCCTTAAACATTCTGAGCAGTAATTTAAGTGTCATGGCCTACTCATAGATTGAGAATTATGATACCTATTTGTGAGAGATTTGCTTTTCTGTTAGACATTTTATAGAACAAAGTGGTCTTCCACTTTGTTTATTCTATTTAAGTGAATATGACCTACAAATATGAAACAATATGCTAAGTAGTATCTGTGTCTTGTGTGTGTGTGTGTGTGTGTGTGCACGCGTGTGTGCACATGTGTATTCCTGGATATACACGTATGTGTATGGTTGAACATGGAGAGGCCAGATATCCACAACAGGTATTTTACTACATTGGTTTCCATTTTTATATTACTGCAATTGTCTGAATTAATACTGTCTTACATGTGGGTAAACAATGTACAAATGAGAAAGATGGCAGCATGTTCCAAAATTATGTAATAATTTAGCTATGTTTACTGAATTAAAAGACCGTATTTCAATTTTCAGATAAAATAAGTACTTAATTTTTATCCAATATTATCACATATCTATACTATCTGTAATTATAGATGTATGTGTGTATGTGATTCTTTACATAGTTTACACATATATTTACTGTGTAAATGATATATAATTTATATATTATATAATATGAATATATAAAATTTTTATATTATATAGAATGTTATATATTATGTATCATTAGATATACAGTATATCTATATATAGCCATGTGATGAATCTATCCCAAAATATACTAAGCCCATTATATAGAATGAGCAGTTACACATTTAGGAATATATATATCTACATACATGTATTTGTGTGTGTGTGGTGTTGTGTGTGTGTGTGTGTGTGTGTGTGTGTGTGTGTGTGTGTGTGTAGCAGCAATTGAATCGCAAGTAGCCATGTATTTGAGAAAGAACATTTATGTGAAGGGTTTGAGGAAAATGTAGAGAAGCGAAGTATACTAATTATATTATAATTTTAAAAATAACTTAAAAATAAAGGAATATTTCTACTTGCTTTAACAGAATCCCATTTCCTTGGGATGAAGTGAAGTGATTCTTCAAGGAAATGAGATTCATTTTCATACAGAGGCAGGAAATTTAGATGCCAGAGAACATGCCTGCCTATTAAAGGTGAGAAATGACATGAGTAAAGAGTACTCCAGAAAGACATGCACTCTCCCCATTATGTTCCCACCAATACTTCACTTCCTCACTGGTACATAAAACAGTGTGCAAATAGTCAACATAGTGACATCCAAGATATCAGTGAGCTCTAAACTTCTATGTTATAAGTAAAGCCTGTCTGCTTTGCTAAGCATCAGTAATACACTAGACATTATTATTTTTTTGGAAATTTCTTTTTAAGTTAAAGTTTTATTTTTTCTATTGAGCTAAACACACTCCTGCTGTTTAAACATCTGTGCATGCCTATCAAAAGGACAATGTGGACACCCACATTGTGTTGAACCCACAGGCTCAGCTCATAATCTTCTGTCAGCCCATTTGTGACACATATTAGTATCAGATCAGACACAATAATGATGGCAGCAAACTATTTTAATCAAAATTATATAAAATATTGGCTGTCTTAAAGATATGAGAACATTAAATCACAAAATTCTTCAATTTAAAATCTCCAACATGAGTAGTTTAATTATAAATGAAATATGATCTATAAGCAATAGTTTGGAGGAAGGAACATGGTTTATTTGGTAAAACGTTGGCAAGGAAGATTTGCCTCTATAAACAGTCTACTGCACTAGTGAGCACTAATAATCCCAGAGCTGGGAAACAGAGACGAGAGATCACTGGGGGACACTGACCGTCCACTTTCATAAATAACTATGCTCTGCGAGACGGTCTGCATCAAAAATGAAATTCAGAAGTGATTGCAGAAAAGACTAGGTACCTACTTCCAAGAACGCCATAGTCAATGTAGACATTATAGTGTGCAAAAGGAAAATGACTTGGTCCATAATGTTTTAAAGATTTAAAGAAGGCCCACTGCATCTTTAATTTTGGCTATACATATTGACTAAAGGCCAAGGACTTAAGTTTGTTGTACTGTACTTTAAGACAGTCTAAAGTTAAAACTAATGATCCCTCTCTTTATTTTGTTTGATACTGAACACTTGGCATTGTGTGACAGGTCTGTCCTTATTCTCCTCTAGAAAGGAAGGATTTAACAGATGGCTAAATGACTTTTCTTTATTTACCAAAGTTTCCTTACATCTTCACCTCCTTCCTGAAACTTCTAAAAATAGTTTGATGAATATAAAAGACAAGGGAAGCATGCTCACTTATTAGCATGGTGCTTCTGTGATTCTGCATGAGTTACACCTCTATTGCCCAATAAAAAGGTAATATACTGAAGCAATATTTAGCTGTCAGGTTATTAAATTCTTATTGCCCGACTTAGTATATTGATTTCCATCTGACAGAGGCTGCAAACAAAATTATGTCAAATTGCATATTGAAAATAAGCTTAAAACAAATTCTGTGTGTTGTGCGGTCTCTCACCAATGCCATGTTTTCTTACGACAGAGTAACCTATAATGAGCCTTTCCACATTTCTCTATCTCTTGC
Organism: Rattus rattus; assembly: GCF_011064425.1. Classification (NCBI taxonomy): domain Eukaryota; kingdom Metazoa; phylum Chordata; class Mammalia; order Rodentia; family Muridae; genus Rattus; species Rattus rattus. Next base: position 30,205,629 of record NC_046166.1, on the reverse strand, counting down.
TTTTTCCTTCTGAAAAGCCAACAGTAGCTCCAGGCAGTCACCTGGCATGATTAATGACAGTGGCAGTGGCCTCTGTGTTACAATGTTGTATTGCTACCAGGAGTTTTCAAGGTCATTTTTCCTTATGAAAAGTTCACAGGAAGTTAAATATTCATAAAACATGACCTGATTTTTATGATAGAGGTCTTACTTTTTTTTTTAATGACAACTGGTTTTAATGAGAAGAAAGACAAAGAAATATTCACTATAAACATGTGACATTCTATTATAGAGGGTGATAGAAGGTCTTAATGACTGAGACAAATAAGCCAAGGTTATTTAGGTGTCTCTTACTTTAGATGTCTATAAAAGCCAGAAGTTTCTTGACCTAGTTAAGTGAAAGGTTTTAGTGTGAGAAGCGCCAACCAGATGAAGATGATGAACATCAAGGATCATTCTTTTAATGACTTCTTTTCACTCCCAGCTTTCTGAATCAAGCTTATCAGAGCCAAGTGTAAAGGACTGGGAGTACTTTTTGGGTGAGAAGGAAGAGCTTTTTTTCACATTACAGTTTATATCCCATCACTGAAGGAAACCAGGATCAGAACTCAGGACAGGAATTTGCTGTTAGAAATTGAGCAGAGACTATGGAGGAATGAGCACAACCTACTTGCTTTTTTTAAAAAAATCATTGTGTTTTAATTAAGATATAATTAAATTCCTTTCCTCCTACCCTTTTTCCCTTTAAACTCTCTCATATCTCCTTCCTCAAACCCTCCCGTTATCTGCCTTACCCTATCTTTCAAATCGTGATCCCCTTTTCAATTATTATTGTTTTATATATATGTACACACATAATGCATAATTGTGCTGGTTTGAATATGCATGGCCCAGAGAGTAACACTGTTTGGAGTATGGCCTTGTTACAGTGGGTGTGGTCTTGTTGGAGGAAGTGTATCATTATAGGCAAGGGCTTTAAGACTTTTTGTCTTAGGTGCTTGGAACCCAGTCTTCTCCTGTTTGCCTTTGAAACAAGATGTTGAGTTCTCTGATCCTCCTAAGTGCTGCCTTGGTCCTGCCTTGATGGCAATGGACAAAACATCTGAATCTGTAAGCTAGCCTCAGTTCAATACTGTCCTCATAAGAGTTGTCTTGGTCATGGTGTCTGTTCACAGTAGAAAAGCCCTAAGACAATAATTACATGAATAACTACCTGCTGGCTCTGTTCAGTGTTGTATGTATGTAGCTTTAGGGATAAACATTTTAGGTTGGATAACCAATTCAAACCTGAGAGATAATTTTATCAACCCCAGTAGACACATCTTCAACAGAATTCCTGCATGCAAATCCTAGGGAACCTTAGGGAAGCAGAGGGTCAAAAGACTCTAAGGGTCAAGAGAAGCAGGACATCTACTTTGAGACTAAGTCTCCTGAAAATCCCTAATACTTGGACAATATGGCTTCCTGAAAAAGACCAGAGCAATGGTAATTCCAGTAGACATGCTAATGTGTTAAAGAGACACTTAACTGTGTTCAAACCCTAGAGGAAGGATTGAGAATTATTCATTGTTGTACTTTTGTAAAGAGTTAATGAATTTTTGGAAAGAGGACACGAACAATTTCATCAAAGCTAAAACTTTTTAACCAGGACAGAAATGAAGGAAAGCAGGATAAGGAAGATTGAGAGGGACTGAGGGAAGAAGGAAGTGGAGGGAAAGGGCTGGAAGACTAGTTCATGCATATGCTCATCATGCTAAAGACAAGACATTGTTTGGACTCTATATGCTTTGTGTTACAGCCTACACATTAGCATCTCTGAATATTTCATAATGTTTCAAATCGTCACAGACATACGACGCGTTTCTAATACCAAAGTTATCCTGTGTGGGAGAAAGGAATTGATACTCATTATTCAGAGGTGTAGGTGATGGCTCACCTTGCTTGTTTACTTAACTGCATCTGCAATCAACTATAAACAAGCAGTCTGCTGGGCAAACCTAGGAGGGATATTGATCGGATTATTTGTAGCTAAGGTCCTACTTTAAATGTGGGTGCTAACTTCTCATACCAGCTCTCAAAAAGTCCACTTTGTTTTTTGCCTGCCTGCTGTCAGTACTGCTGGTAAGGTTCATCTATTCTGCTTTTGATGGGTCCTTCACAGATATTACAAGTAACTTCTCCAGGATCCCCACTTAGACTGAAGACTATCAGTTTATAGGAATCCTCCAGTACAGAGAGGAAAGTGAAACTAAGTCATCTCTCTTTATGACATCAACAATTACTGGGTTCTCCACTCTCTAGTGTGAGAACGGAACTGTCAGATGGTACACCATATCCCTGAATCCAATGCAATAAATACCCTTGAAATATATCTTACATCAGTTATGTTACTTTAAAGAACTTAACAAATAAAGTGTTAAGATATTTAAAGTTAAATTAAATTTTTCTTAATATTTATTTAAAGTATTTTTCTTTTGTCCTATACTAAAATTGGAAACATGGTTTATGTGTTTCTAGTTCATGTTTAATTGATAAAATCGTGGTTAAAAATGTCAGCTTATCATAATCTATTTCTAGCTTTATTTATATATTAATATTGTATATGGAGTCACTTAGGTACAATAGAAAGATTTACTAGTTTAATCTAATGACAAAAAGCATTTTAATCAATTTGAAGCATACCACATTATGCAATATTAGGGTAAAATGATATCCTAAATAATATCTTCAATGCAACAAAATATATTAAGCATGCTATATGAACCATTTAGGCAAAGACATAAATAAAGGATGGCTCTTGTCATCAAGAAAAATATTTTAGGAAAAATACATTTGCATAAGTATAAATAGTAAAAAAATTATTTTCAGTTAAAAATGCATCTTCAGTGTTACAATAAAACAACATAAAGTTCAAATGGAAGCCCAGAGGAGGAAGAAACCAAAATTAATTGTGTATGATAAAACAGACGATAAACATTGTCACTTACTGTAGTCACAAACATAAGTGGAAGGGAAGAGGATGTTTAAAATACTGGAAAATATTCTTACTATTTTTTGTATATTATACTATATATTTATGCAGTGTGTATAGAAAATGGATATAAGCAAATAAGGTGACAGGAAAAACAAGTTCTTTGAAAGTTTTCTAAATTTCTGAGCCTTTTGTCTCTTACCAGTTAGAAAGCATTGATAATTTGAAACGCAGTGTTGTATTTTGTACAATTCTGTATTACTTTTTTGTATATAGCACAGAGTGATGTATTTTGTATTTGTATACATGCAAATTTATATTACAATGTAGAAATTGGCATATTTTATACTTTATATGTTTTTGCTACAAAATCATGAGGATGGAGGCCATAAAATACGTGATGGGTGTAAGAGTAGGTCTGCAATTCCAGTGCTCCACAGACAGGCAGAAGATCCCGTTGCAAGCAGATGATCTAGTTTAGCGGAATCAGTGACCTCAGGGTTGATGAGAAGTGTCTTGTATACATAAATGAGATGGAGAATATTTGAGTAAGGTACCAATATCAACCTCTGGCTTACGTAGATATACATATGCAAAGACTGCACGCATAAACAACTAGAAGAAACAGTGGCAGCAACAGCAGCAGCAGCAGCAACAACAACAACAACAACAACAACGAGAGAGTTATGTCTTTCATTTGGACAATTATTCAGACTTTTTTTTTTCTGTTTCCGGATCATGCTGTAAATTAAAGCACCATTTGACCTTTGCCCTTCTGCTGTAAGACAATTGGACCAGTCAATTATGGACATACACCTCAGAAACTATAAAACAAATTAAGTGTTTCTACATTTACATTTTATGACAGGAATTTTGTCATTCTAACCCAAGTTAATAAACATATTCCTTGTTTCTCATTATGAACTTATATCTGTGCCATATTGTCTGACTTTCCAAGGAATACTCTGCAAATCGCTTTGACTAAAACAGAAAGACTTGGACTCCAAAGTACTTTAAGCAATGCAGTATTTTCTCTATGGAGCCTCAGTGAAACAACGGATAAGACCTTGGAGGATAATACAAAGATGTCAGATATTGGGGCTAGAGAGATGGCTCAGTGGTTAGGAGCACTGGCTGCTCTTCCAGAGGTCCTGAGTTTAACTCCCAGCAACCACATGGTGGCTCACAACCATCTGTCATGGGGTCTGATGCCCTCTTCTGATGTGTCTGAAGACAACTATAGTGTACTCATATACATAGTAAATGAATAAACAAACAAATAAATAAATATGTCAGATATCCTTTTTTCAAAATGTAAAATTTCTAAACTAAATAGTCAGAAACATCCTGTCATGTAACACCAGCCTGATTTGACACAAAGGGTTTAGACTCCTGAGTAATCTAAAAAAGAGGCTTGGTTAACTCCCCTGCCCAAATATATCTTAATTGAAAATGTGCTTTCTTTCCTGAATTGTTTGCCTTTTCTTCTTTCTCTCTAGGCTGGTCTAGAATATGTTGCAATAGCTTTTATGCCCCATGAAGGGAACACTGGTACATGGTAGCCAAAAGAACGAAATTGACATCTGTTTTGAGACATACTATCTTCTCTTCTCTTAAAGATTAATCAACTTGGACCAGCCCATCACTAAGCCAGGGAAACACCCCTCAGGAAAGCAGATCCATCGTAATTCTTGCTAAAATGGGATGGGTGCAGGGGTTGTGGGAAGTCAGTAATCATCTTTCTGAGATTTGCTTTCCTTTCTAGGATTCCCGCATCTTAGTGACGTTTCTTAAATAACGGTAGGTGTGCAGCATGGTAAATCTGTCTGCCTTTCTGACCTTTTCCCCCTTACCTTCCTTCTATGTCTTTCCTAAGCATATTTACTTTGATTACTTTGCTCTCATACTTTGGGCTTTATTCTTTAAAGCTCCTCTCTTGATCATGATGCTGCTTCATGGCCATGTGGCTCATCTCCGTGCTAACTTAGCCCAACAACGTAGCCTTTTAAAAATGTCTTCCCCATTTTCTTCCTCTGAGTAGGTGGCAAAATTTATAGTGTGCTTGCCATGGGTTTTTTATTTAAAACTCTTGAAAACTTTTCCTGAAGCTTCTGTAGGTCTAGTGTTAACTCTTTCGATTACTGAGAGTAAAAGACTTAAGAGGAATTCTCAGTATCATTGATACTACTTGCCTCATATGTTTATTATATGGAATAAAATTTCCTTTCTTGCTATTTATTCAGTAGACATTTGAATTTTTATCAAGGAGCCAGGCCATGGTGCTGTAATTCTGAAATCAATTAATGTTTTCCTAATGTATTGGAAATTATAGTTCCCATTTTAGAAGAACCATCCTAAAACTAGTTTCCTCTCTGAAAAAGATTACTTTAATACCCTTGTCAGACTACTGTTGAATTCCAAGATTAGGCTTTATCTATTTCAACAGCTACAAGGCATTTTAAAAGTATCATCTCAAATGCACAGATTTCATCTTTTCAACTATAATATTTAAAAGTGTGAGATACTGATGATGTTTCCATGTCCTCAAATGTTACACTATATAGTTTTATTTATAGTTTATTTGTGAACAGAAGAGTTTAGTGGTTGGACACATATTCAGGAAAATTTAATGTCTATTTAATTTAGAAATTAGGTTGTAAGGTAGAATATCTTCACAGACAAAAAAGTAGTGACAAATGCTAAATGAGTTTTTCTAGCTTTGTGTGTGTGCGTGTGTGTGTGTGCGTGTGTGTGTGCGTGTGTGTGTGTGCGTGTGTGTGTGTAACATTATACATGTATAGTACAACAAAAGCATATATTGGAAGTATTACATACTTGAGATCTGTGAAACAGGGGTGCACTCTTGAATAAAGGCAGATTCTTTACACTTTCCTTCTATTCTGCCTTGCTGGACTCTGAACTAGCAGGAAGTATTCAAGAGCACTAGACAAACTCCTTTTACTTAATCACTTTAACATACCTTGTAAATAGCTATTCATAATCTCGGCAATATTTGGGTGATAAGCAGGACCCTACATTTTAATGAACACCCTTGCTAACAAAACATCCACAGATCTTGTGCTCACTGTCTTCATCATCTACCTTTAGTTGTCTCAAGTGCCAGCTGTTGTCTTTATTAGTGTGTAAAATATCTGACTGCTTTCGTAATAAAGAAGCTAAGGATCCCACTGCTCTCTTCCTAGGAAAAGAGAGCAATAAAAGCACTGTTTGTCTAGTTAATAAAACACACTATGTAGAAAGTAAGAGAACTGGAGTTGATCTGGTCTGCTGGGCCCTCTAAAACAAGAAAAAATGTACTATCTCCTTAATTGCTAGATTGGTTTGTGTAGTTTCCAGATTCAAAAAGTGATTCATCCATATTTCTAGTCTTTATCACTTCCATTTTCATGCATTTCTCTGACTATAGAGTTATATCCTGATTGTCTTGTGGAATTTCACAATCTATAGGATATCCCTCATCATGAGAGAGTAAAGACATTGCTGTGATTCACTTCTGATTCAAACCTTGATCAAAAATGAAACTCACCCAAGCGGCTGATATACTATTAACATTTGCACAGATTTTGAAAGAAATCATGGTAAACATGATAACATGGTAAACATGGAAAGAGAAAGCAGAAGATAAGCAAATATACCGCAAATCACATATATTCAGCCATTTTCTTTTTGAGTTCATAATAATTTCCTTAGAGATTAAATTTATGCTTCCTTATTTTCTTGGCAATGAAGTTGATTAAATAAAAGGAAAGCATGTATAAGGATTCAAGCTTATTTAAGATATATAAAACAAGCATTGCTATGCACCAAAGTGCCTAAAACAAATGCCAATTGTCTTAGTTAGGAATAGAGGGAAACACATTAACAATTCTTTGAGACCTAAATTATATTCAAGAGCTTATAAATGTTCACCTGGGGCCACATCTATAGTTTTCTCATAACTGCCATTGCACAAGGACACACAGAAAGTTTGAAATTGTCACAGTATGACTGTTCCTTTTCAGTTTTATTTTGTTTCATGTTACAACAAAAATAATGCTCTGGATTTATTAAAACATTTAAAGCACCCCTGGTAGTGTCGCTGTAGGTCTGTGCATGTGTCTGCTTTCTTAGGCACAATAAAATGCATTTTAAATGATCAAATGAAAATCCACCATGATTCTTTTCTGTGGAAATAGAGATAAGTCATCATAAAACAGAATCATTCTATGCTATAGACAAGAACAATTAAGAAATGTCTAGACACAGCTGAACAAAAAAAAAAAAGAAAAAGAAAAAAAAAAAAAAAAACTTGAGTTCAGTGTAAGAAAATGGCAAGAGTCCAAAGCTCTAGGATTTGAAAGGAATCTAATAAAAAGATCAGAGTTACAACTTGACCTTATTTTATTAAAAAGCCACTCTCTGTGATCCACCTGTGCAAGAGGGTATAATTTAATTTCAGCAAAGGAGAGATATCCTAAAATGATCAAAGGCATACTAGATGGACCATGTGTTCATTAAGAATATTTAATAGACTACATGTAAATGTCTTGAATAGAGGTTTTATAAGGTCGATGTTTCACTGAAATTTTAATTGAATAATTAGTCTAAATTCTAAAGTGGGTATGAAAATGATGATCTTTTCAAACAGAATTACTGAAGGCAGTCACTGATTTTAATTAGATTGTTAATTAATTACCTTTGTAATTTTAAGTGATAGGTTATAATATATTCAACTAGAATATGTTCATTTTGTGTGATACTAGATACCATGCCTTAAAGCTTGTACTATATTCTATTTCTGTTTTTATTCTCTTCCTTAGTGAAAGTTTGTATGATTTACATGACTGAAAACTCTTGTTCCTGATTAACTGCTGGACATCCAAACCAAATGTATGATCCTATATTTCAGTTATACATTATCATTTTCTTATATCCCATAGAGCTTTTAATTTAACAAATTCCATAATAATATAAAATAATTTTTTATCCTTATTAGTATTGAAAACTTTAATCTACATGTATATTATGAAAATAGTTTAATGCAAATTATAATAGTTGATATCAATGAGTTAATTATATGTCCTCAGTGTCTCTCTGTGTGTGTTCTTATCTTCAGACTAACAGACACAAAACCTGATTATATTTAAGGAATTGAAAATATCCACAGTGGACATTTTTTAATATCCACCATTGGGAAATGAAAGATTATTCTTAATAAAAAAATTTTGCACATAGATGAGTTTTCCCAAAAGCTGAATGTTATGACTTTAAATAATAACTTTTAAGTTTATAACTTTAAATGGATATTTAAATAATATAGTTCATTCATGTTCTTACTTTTTTAAACCAGGGAATGCTGAACACATTTTAAACTTGATGACTGTAGGTCAAAAAATGAGTGAAAATTATTTTAACCTACCTTCATTAAAATGCCCTAGATGCTGGTAAGTCTAAACTGCATATTCTGTCAAGAACTTGATTATGCATCTGTTTGAAAATGATTAACAATGGTTATAACATATCTAAAAATTGGGGAGACAGAATATTTCCACAAATGTATTATTTTTATACAATTGCCACCAAGAACGATACCTTAAAATGTCACCGAAAGTAAAGAACCTTATTGGAATGGCCTTATTTACCATAAATTATTGGTGGCTCACAAAGTCCAGACTACAGGAACATTTGTCACAGATGCCCCATCCCTTTAGAATGTCTTTGATGGCCGCGTGGATTAAGGATGTAAGCAAAGACAAAGGACAACCAATAGATTACTGAGTTTATGTTGCTCGAAAAGCTTCTGAGTCTGCAGCAATTGCAACTGGAAAACAAAATTGTCTCTGCAGATAGACAAGTGCTAGTACTAGACATATTATAGAATTTATGAAAGTAAGTCCACATATTTCAGAAAGAGCTCCACGAATAAATTATACCATTAACACTGTGGCACTTATTTTTTGAGCTAATACTTTCACTCATTCCTTTGGAAAAAATTAAAATGAATTGCTAGACTTCTAATTGACACATGCGTTTCTTCCCTCCATATTAATCACAGTTAGAAACCAGACATATTGTGATTCCGAGGACTTGTTGATTTTCATTAAATAGTAAGATTTTACTTAGATCATGTTCTTGTTTATAAATTTTAAAATTACTACCTCACATATGTGCATGTGTGCATGAATCATGTGTATCATGACATACATAATGAAGGGGTACATTGCAAGTGTGTATATGAATAATCATTTTATAAATTATAAGAGTTTATTAGTACTGTAATGGTTTATTTGATTTATTTGGTCAATAGCACTGACCAAAAATATCACTCAAAGCACTTTCAAGGAGCCATTTCTTGAACCACTTCCTAAGAGCAGAAACCCAACTTAGTACTAATAGTTTTTGACTGTTCGTTTTTTGAGACAAGGGTTCGTCTGTGAAGCCTACCCTCTCCTGGAACTTGCTCGGTAGACCAGGCTGGCCTAGAACTCAGAAATCTGACTGACACTACCTCCCAGGTGCTGGAATTAAAGGCATGTGGTACCACAGTCTATAAAATCACTACAAGAAAATGACTTACAGAATTAACTGACCAGGGTTCATCGGGACTCACAGAGCTTGAACCAACAATCAGGGAGTCTGTATAGATTTGACCTCGGCCCTGTGCTTTTGTAATCTTTGTGTAGTTTAGTGTTCTTGTGAGTCTCCTAACAGTGTGAACAGGGGGCTGTCTCTAACATTTTCCCCTGGTTTTGGATTCCTTCGCTCCTACTGGGTTATCTTGTCCAACTTTACAATGAGGTAAGATGCCTAGTTTTATTATAATCCTAGGTTTGGTTGATTTCCCTAGGAAACCTGCCCTTTTCTGAAGAGAAATGGAGAAGGGGATGGGGAATCAGGGAGGTGTGGGAAGGACCTGGAAATGGAGGAGAGATTAGAAACTGCAATCAAGATATAGTATATGAGAGAAGAATAATTTTTTAAATGGTAAATAAAATGAACATTTGTTATTGAAACTCTTATTTTAAGGCTTACTGATTAATTCCCTGGCCAGTGTCTGCTCCTATTATACGCCCTGTCTTCTTTATCACATGCTCCAATGAATCAGGTTCTCTGACAGGACTAGGTGCAGCATTCAGCAATGTCTGCCTCACTGAACTGGACTTTTTAACCGGATCTCATCATAGGGAGAGCATCCTGGCCATCTGTATTCCTGCTTCATCTAAAGGCTCTTATGGCTAAATGTATGTGATGTGAAGTTTCTATTTTGAAATAATGTTCCTCCAGAAATCTCTATGCAAAGAAGGTATACCATGTAACTAAGCACAAGTTTTTGGCGAGCAACATCCATGAAAAGAGTATATAATTAGCCAACCAGAGGTGAGTAAAACCCAGACATACAAACTTCTGTTTTATTCTTTCTCTTATTTATAAAGAAAATACTAAGGCCCTATAGGATTAAAATTTTCAGAAATACTTGCAAGAATTATTCTCTAAAGAGAAAAAGCATGGTAGCATAAGGATACTTTCCATTGGACATTTGAGTTTTGCACATCTCCACATCTAATTTAGCCTTTGAGTTGTCCTGAAGTTTAAGATTTTTTTGTTGCCTTAGACAATAAAAATCAAAATGTATTTTAACCAAAGCTAAGGAAACACATTACACTTATATGTTCTTATAATCCCATGTACGACGAGTTTCCTTAAAATGTTTTAATTCTTTTTTCTAGTAATACAAAGTGATATGGGTCAGATTAAATAGAAAATATTTTGCTCTTGGTGGAAGAGTCTGTGAATGTAACAACTGTGGTGTCCTGCTTACCTTTACCAGTGACTGTGAGAGAACATAGAAGTCATCTGGGGGACAGGCACAGTTGGAGGATTCATACATATTATTGACCTGTGGGCATATCTATGGGGGCTTGTCCTGATTGTTAATTGACAGAGGAGAGCACATTCCCTATAGGCACAGAGTATAAGCTGACCTGAGAACCAGCTAGCAAGCAGCATCTTCCATGTTTCCTGCAGATTTGCAATATGCAATGAGTGAGTTTTTTGGTCACAGATAATGTGGTGTTGAACACCAAGTGTGCCTGCCTGTAAGCCTGTTCCTTGATGTCTTCTTGACTTGCTCAAGGATGGGATGCAACCTAGATTTTGAAACTGAAATGAACCCATTCCTCTTCTCAGTTGCTGTCTGTCAGGGCATTTGTCATGTCAATAGGAGGGAAAGTAGAAGAGTTTCAAACCTCTCTATATGAGCAGTGCCATTGACTAATAGATGGATGGGTTTCCCAGGCTGAATTTTTTTTCATGCTGTTTGCTGGAAGCACATCCAAAGTGCTGTTGTCAACTTTATCTCTCTAGTAGATTACTTTTTTCTGTTTCCTGAAAAGTTCCCTCTAAATAGGTTCCCTTGTTTTAATTTTCAAAAGGAAAGATAAAAAGGTAAGTTTACTAGCAAACATGGGGCAGAGCTTGGGAAATCTTATAGAAAGGCAGGGAGGATTGAAGGAGTTAGGGGACTTAAAATAGCACAAGAAAACGTACAGAATCAACTGACCTGTGGCCATAGGGTCTCAAAGAAATTAAACACCAACCAAAGAGGATGCATGGACAGACCTTGGCCTCCAATACATATGCAATACATGTGCAGCTTGGTCTTCAAGTTTTAGGGACACCCTAAAAACTGGAGCAGGGGTTGTCTCTGACTCTGTTGCCTGCCTTTGTAATCCTTTCCTCTAACTTGACTGCCTTGTCTAGGTGCAATAGGAGAATGTCTAGCTCTGTTGTAATTTGATATGCCAAAGTAGGAAGATATCCACAGAAGTCCTCCCATTCTATGAGGAGAAAACTGAGGTATAAGTCAGGGCTTAGGAGGAGAGGAGAAGGGAAAGCTGTAATGAGAATGTAAAAGTAAATAAATAAGTTAATTAAAAAATGTTGGGGGGACAGGAAGGAGGGTGGTTGGGAAAGGGAACACCCTTATAGAAGAAGTGGAGGGGGATGGGATAGGGGACAGGAAACCAGGAAAGGGAATAACACTTGAAATATAAATTAAAAAATATCCAATAAAAATTTGTTTATCTAAATTATCTGTGAAAACAAAATATCATCCCTAAAATTTAGAATATTAATTCTTTAATTAAAACTCTAAATCTTGTTTTTCTGGTGTGTTTGGATAGCCAGTATTTTCTTTGGTGGGAGAACTTGGCTCTGATGATGCCAAGTAGTCTGGCTTCTGCTGCTTTAGGTTCCTGTGCTTGCCTCTTGCCATAGGGTTGCCTCTGGTGTTCACTTGTCTTGCTGTTTCTGACAGTGGCTTGACCCTCCCATAGGCTTCTGTGTCAGCACTCATGTAGAACTGTTTTCTTTCAGCCATTCCTGGGCATAGGTGCTCTGATCTCAGGTGTGTAGGTGCTCCTGGTGACTGTCTTTCTGATGACCCAGCTATACCTCTTCTGGATATATACCCGAAAGATGCCCCAACATACAACAAAGACACATGCTCCACTATGTTCACAGCAGCCTTATTTATAATAGCCAGAAGCTGGAAAGAACCCAGATGCCCGTCAACAGAGGAATGGATTAAAAAAAATGTGGTACATCTACATAATGGAGTACTAGTCAGCTATCAAAAACAATGACTTCATGAAATTCTTAAGCAAATGGAATGAACTAGACAATATCATCCTGAGTGAGGTTACTCAATCACAGAAAAACACACTTGGTATGCACTCATTGATAAGTGGATATTAGCCCAAAAGCTCAAATTACACAAGATGCAATCCCTAGACAACAGGAAGCTCAAGAAGGATGACCAAAATGCAGATGCTCCCACTCCTTCTTAAAAGGGGGAACAAAAATATCCATAGGAGGGGATATGGAGGCAAAGTTTAGAGCAGAGACTAAAGGAATAGGATTTAGACCCTGTCCCACATGTGGGCCGTATATATGCAGCCACCAAAACTAGGTAAGATTGAAGCTAAAAAGTACCTGCTAAGAGGGACCGGGTATAGACCTCTCCTGAGAGACACATCCAGAGCATGTCAAATACAGAGGTGAACGCTAGCAGCAAACCACTGAACTGAGAACAGGACCCCCGTTTAGGAGAATTAGAGGAAGGATTGAAAGAGCTGAAGGGGCTTGCAACCCAATAAAAACATCAATGCCAACCAACCAGAGCTTTCAGGCACTAAACCACTACCCAAAGACTGTACATGAACTGACTCAGGGCTCCAACTGAATGTGTAGCAGAGAATAGCCTTGTTGGGGCACCAGTGGAATGGGAAGCCCTTGGTCCTGCCAAGGTTCGACCCTCAGTGCAGGGTAAGGGAGGTGGATGGGGAGTGAACACTGGTATTGAGGAGGGGGGACGGGGGCTTATGGACAGGAAACCGGGAAAGGGAAAAACATTTGAAAGTAAATAAAGAAATATTAAAAAACTCTCAAAGAACTCCCACTTATAATTTTGACTTTGTATTGTGAAGATTATTATTTTTAATACAACAAAATAGTATATGTTCCAATAGATATAATAAATGCAAAACTTAATTCAGTTTCTCAAAATACTGGTACAGATAATATGCCAGAATGACCTTAGCTCTTACTTATGGTCTTCCTGTGTGTCTCCCAACAATTGGAGCAGGGACGGTCCCCGATTCTATTGCTTCTCTCTGCATTTCATTCCAATACCAGGTTTGCCTTGTCTGGCCTCAGTGGGAGATGATGTGCTCTGTCATTCTGTGACTTGATGTGCTAGGGTGTGTTGGTACACAGGGAAAGCTGGAGGGAGAATGGGAGAAGAGGCTATGTGAGGGGAGGCCTGGGAGGAGGGAGACTGAGATCTGAGATAGGGATGCAAAGTAAATAAATAGATAAAATAATGGGAAAATAGTATTAAAAACTAATGAAAATAAAAATGGAAATCAATATTAATACTTCATAACTTCTCTGGGAGGCAGGTAACATTTAATGAATGGCAGATAACTCACAGGGAATGCACGTTCTTGAAAATTGCACAGGATTCTTTCTCTTTGGTGAAATGATCTCACTTTCTGAGACATTCAGCTTCCCTACAATCCCAACCTGCCCATATTTTACAAAATCATTTATTTGTAAATTTGATTTTTATCTGAACAAGGAGATATTAACTAAAGAGAGATTATTTTTCATAATTAGTCATACATATTTCATAATTAGTCATATTATTAAAGTTAGATATCACTTAATTATTATTATTGATTAAGAAATCAATATCATTTTTTTCTCTATGGATCTCTAGGGGATATGTTGACAACTCTAAGTGTTTGTGTTAGTCAACTGATTTTTTAAAAATAGATTCTGTTGTATCCCAGGCTACTCTCAAACTTGCTGTGTAACCAAAGAAGATCTTAAATTTCTGCCTCTTATCTTTACTTCCTGAATGGTGGTATTTCAGACTTATGGAGTCAATGTTTCACACTCTTGTGATTCAACTCAGTTTCACACATGATACCTAAGAAGTCTATCAACTGAACTCCATAACCAACAGTATTTTTCTTATCACCATTTTCTGAATACATTAGAGTTACTGTAGGTACAAGAACAGCATGCCTCGAAGAAGGCTTAAAGAAAAATTTCTTCATCACCCAGCTCCACAAGCAGTTATATTGTTCGAGAATACAATACCAGACACTAACACTATCAATTTTATGATTAAGACTTGGAAAGTAAGTTGGATATTTATATATAAATGATTTGTCCCAAATCATTCAGAACAATAAGAGAAGACCTAATCACAGTTGCTAAATAACTTTCAGTGTTCATGTGTTCACATAACTGACATGTATTATCAGAGGTGTAGGAACCTGTGAATGGAAATGGAAAAAAAAGTTGATATAAATGTTGTCAGAAATGGGCATCAGGGCTTCATGATTTCTAGCAGGAGCAGTGAGATGCTTGCTCCAAGTATTTGTGAAACACCGGAAATAAAATTTGACAACCAATGCTCTCAGTTAAATGTTACTCTACCCCAATAAACAAGGAAAGTGTGTCCAGGGACCCAATATTTAACAAACTTATTTTCTTATAACTTAAGGAAATTATAGTCACTGGACCATAATCTAATAAAGAAGGTAAGACAAACATTAGTCTACCCATGCTTGTTTCCTAAGTCATATTTGCTAGAAATTGTGCTTTCTTTCCCTGTGAAATATAGTCTTTATTTAAGTATGCATACTTAAGCTCAGATTTTAAATAAAAATCGCATTTCTCTCCAATAGGCAACTACAACGATTATGCAATGTTAGTCCTGAAAACTCCTCGCTTCCTTTCCACTCCTAGATTGTGACACTGTGTGATACAGACTGCTCTTTGTCATTACTACTACCAATATCTCAGGACTTTTCATAGTATAAATGAATTTGTTTAAAATATTGATAAACACGAACGTTTTCAGGGATGGAAATATGACTTAATTTAGACTAAAATAAGAGACAGGTTCTTGAGGTTTAAGCTTAAATTTCCTCATGCTTACAGTGGATATTTGCTCAAAAGCTTGGAACACCCAAGATACAATTCGCAGACCACATGAAGCTCAAGAAGAAGGAAGACCAAAATGTGGATGCATCAGTCCTTCTTAGAAGGGGGAACAAAATACTCATGGGAGGAAATACAGGGAAAATGAATGGAGCAGAGACTGAAGGAAAGGCCATCTAGAGACTGCCCCACCTGGTAATCCATCCCATATATAGCCACCAAACACAGTCATAATTGCTGATGTCAAGAGGTGCATGCTGACAGGAGCCTGATATGGATGTCTCCTGAGAGACTCTGCCAGAGCCTTACTGATACAGATTAAGATGCTTGCATCTAACCATCAGACTGAGCATGGGGACCCCAATGGAGGAGTTAGAGAAAGGATTGAAGGAGCTGAAGGGGCTTACGACCCCACAGGAAGAATAATAATATCAACCAACCAGAAGCCTCAGAGCTCCCATGGACTAAACTACCGACCAAAAAGTGCACATGGGGGAACCCACTGCTCCAGCTGCATATGTAGCAGAGGATGGCATTGTCTGGTATCAACAGGAGGAGAAACCTTTGGTTTTGGGAAGGCTCTTTTCCCCAATGTAGGGGAATGCCAGGCTGTTGAGATGAGAGTGGGTGGGAGGGGGAGCATCCTCAGAGAAGCAGGGGGAGGGGATATGGAAGACGTGGGAACCAGGAAAGTGGATAACTTTTGAAATGTAAATCCATAAACTATCCAATAAAAAGAATACAATTTGGTTTTCTTTTGCATGGTTTCTTAGGGAGGTTGAGGGCTATAACTAAGCTGTCCTAGAAGGCAACTTAAAGCCAAAGAAGGGACATTGTGGAGGACATTGGACAGAACCACGAAGAGCTTTATGTCATTGTTTGGAAATATGAACTGAGCATGCTACCCCATCACATTGGCAAAACATAATGCACCTTGTGGCAGAAACTTCGATAATTACTCACAAATGTGTTTTCTTATATGTGTGTTTAAATAATGGGAAGTGCTCCTAAATTCCTCTTTTATTACAGAGATAATTAGAGTAGGTTTTTTTAAAAGATAAATTCAATCTTTGTTTTATCCACACCATCCCTTGAATAACCAAGATTTGGAAGTATTTATAGATGCCAAATGGTATATCTTGATTTCTTTTTACCTAGCAAGAGATAAACATTCGAATTGGTCATAATTCTTTAAATAAACCTAGAAATGTTCTGAAACAAATACACCCAGATGTCCACATACTATGATATTCTGAAAGTATATCATCAAAACAGTAAATTATTGAAACTATTAACAATAACTATACATCTCAAAATTTTTCTTATACACTTAGTATAAGACTGTCACATATAAATATGTAATATAAAACAATTTCAAATATTAGGAAAATAAAGCATAAATGTACTTGATTAAGGCCCTGAAATTACTTAAGTCCTACTTATATCAGGAACTTGACTTATAAAATAATAGTTCATGAAATACCATGTAAATACAAAGGAATGTGCATCAAGGCCAGACAAAACTGCATGTACTCATGTTTACCAAACTGGCACTACTCCTTTTGAAGTGCACATTAGTTAGAAATTTATATATTCATAATTTGCTTCCACTTTATAGAATATTCCTTGTGCCACATGAAGCATAATATTAAATGGTAAATACCATCATACTTCTAAATAAAGATTTATATCACTACTTCAGAGAAACACCTACTTAATATGAAGAGTACTGATTCAAGTGTGTGGGCTGTGAATTTGGTGTTTGTGTATGCAAGCTAGGCAGGGCAACAGCAGGAACGGGCTTGTAAGAAGCCCTTTAATGGATATGTATGAAATGAATCAAGAAAAAAAATTTAAAATGCCTCAGTTGGAGATAAGATTTCTTAAATAATATTTATTAGCTTTCCATTCTGTGCAACAATCATCACTCTTAAGTGATATATAAAATTTAACAGACTTCACTGATACCATTTGAAAAACAATGCAACGTTTAATACAGAGTACTTGAACTCCCAATCTCTTACATTATTAATACAATAATTTTAAATAGGTTAAATGAATGTAGAGCATCTAATCTTGGATTTATTTTATCTAACTATGAAATATCCAATAATAAGACACATAAAATTAATAAGATAAAATTTCTTCAAAAATGTACCTGTCCAATGACTGCTTTAAATAAGAGAATTATCTATTATACCTTACATAGATATCCTTTTATATGACATTTATGTTGGAAATCTTCCCAAATCAGTACACTAACAAAATATGGTACAAAGTTGCCTTGTGTGGGTATCTTTATCATTTATGTGTTAATGCTCTGTAGAACATACTATTTTCATTTTCTTCATGTTTTACTAATACATAAAATGCTTCATTTAACCTAACTGAGCAGCAGCTTAGCTCTCTGGTAGGTATTTTATTTCCTATGAGCTGAAAGTTGTACCAAAATAGATTCATAAGTTGCTAAAAAGGAGAAATTTCCATCTGTAGGTAATGAATGTAACATTCCAATCAAACCAGGAAGGGGTTTTTGTATTTAGTTTTGTGTTAGACTTCTCAATATACATGTTTTGCTTCTCATAAACAAAGTACTTTTGTAGAAAGTGCCCTGATTACAATTTTTTGAGTATATCAGAATGAGCATTTTGTCATACTTTTGAGAAAATAATTAGCATTTTCTAAAATGGCTTAATTTGATCAAAATAATTTCATAATTTTAAAGTTTTTGGTCTCTGCAATTCTCAAGGGTGTCTGTCACTTTGTAATATGTTATTGTTCAGTTCTCTGTCACGATATCCTTACTGGCGTTTTGGAAATATGTTTTCCAAGTATATTTTCTGTTATATTTCTGATCTTATCTTCTGCATTGGAGTTCTCATCAATGTAGTTCTAAATTCTTGGCTCCCATCTAGTTATTGGCTCTCCTCCTATCCAATGAGTCCTTGAGCCACATTAAGTATTTTTTAATGTTTATGGCATATGTGCTTATGAAGAACCAGCTCTAATATAGCCAGTGAAAGAATTAAACACTCTTGCTGCTTAGGGATAAACAGCATTTAAAATATCTATCGGGCCAATGAAATTTAAAAGGATTCATGCCATTTCATGTTCATTTCACCACCAATTAAGCCTACTGGGAGCCACAAACACACTCCAGCACTGAGTGGTGTCTTAGTGGTCACTTGGCCCTGGGATGTGGTTGAATCTCTAATACTGTATAGTATGTATTGTCTCCCAAGATCATGGCCTTCCTTAATTGACAGAGATATTTTCCATTGTCATAGTTTCATAAACCAGGATTAGGAAGAGTGAAGAGAATGCACAGTTTTAATTTTCTATTCAACAGGGAAACATTCAATAAAATGGCAAATTAATAGAACAACATTTTCATATATATACACACAAACACTAAATAACTAAGTGGAAAAAGTTCAGGAAGCAAAGCAAGATGTATATTATCTGAAGAGTTAGTTTATGTAAAAATTTAATTGTATTTGGAAACATTACTCATGTTTTTGATAAGGTATAAATCCACATTATAAGTCAAATAAGGATTCTAGTTTTCTTCAAATTAGCTGTAAAATATGCCATCTCTACCACAGAAACAGAGTATTTTCTAAAGAAGGGGGAGTAATCCATATTTAACATATCAAAATATACTTTGTATATAACTGTCATACACTGGATCCCTAAAATGTTTGTTGAGTTGAAACTGTAGAGAAAGTTATTTTCATAAATAAGCAGATATATTGAATGAACATAAAAAATAGCTTCACAGACTGTCTATTTTGGGATGAAGCAATCCTTTTTTATGTTTACTAAGAATTCTGCTTGCAATTAGATACACAGTTGGAGCAATTCCTGTGCTCTGAAGAGCACTTGTGACTTGAAGAGGACAAGACTTTGATTCTTAGTATCTAATTGACAGACATCCAAAATTCTAGTTTCAGAGTAGCTGATGCCTTCTGACATTTTCAGGGACCAAGCAGGTTCTGCTGCACATACATACATACATGCAGACAAAATACTCACAAATAAAATAAATTTGAATAAATCAAGTAATAAATGTTTTAATACAAAATGCAGGATGTATGAAATGATGATGATGATGATGATGATAATAATATAATAAACCAACATTATGGACTATACTTTTTACTCAGCAAGTTAAATTAAAACTTCTAAGGGTTATTTCAGGACTATGCAGACAGATTGAAATAGAACTAATGTAATTGGCATAAAGTTCACAATTACAATTAGATATTCAAGTCATGATTTCAATGAGAATGAAATTCTCTTTCAGATCCAAAAACATCTGATCTAAATAACTGTAATGGAAAGGGGACAAAATTCCTTCCCACAGAAGATAAATAATTATTCATAACTTGATATGTTGTACTTGCTCCATGATTTTAGTGCTAGGCTTTTACTAGTTGAAAGTGATATTTATTGATTGATTTATTCATTCATCCATTCATTCATTTAATGTAACTCACGCTAGCCTCAAACTCATAATCTTGATTCCTACCCATATGAAACTCATATCAAGGTCATGACTATTAATTTAATTATTCATTATCCATAAAGTTATGTGTGTGCATGTATATATGATATTATATGCATAGCATATACACACACTTGTTGGCGAAATATGTTCAGATGAGGTTGCACTGGTTTTCTCCTCAGGTAAAACTAATATTAGTACAGAAAATCATGCTGATTCCTTTTGATTTCTTACTTCTTTCTCTTCTTGTATAAGGCTAAAGCTCCTTTTCTATAGGATCAGAGGCTGTTTAGGTTAAGTTTTTAAGTTAACATATATTTTGACATCTCCATTAAAATTATCGGTAGAAATTGTGTGCTAAGTCTTATCTTAATTTCCTACATTTTGTGACACTGAATATTTCCTAAATATGCAACACTTTTTCTTTTTAGATCTTGCTCTGTGTATTTACAGTTGTTATGAACATTCTTAAGGGATGGATGGTACTGGGCTTTGTATGTTTAGGTGGGCAATTCTATCTTATCAAATGAATCTAAAAAATGTTACTTCTGAACTTCTAGAAGTGTATAATTGCATTCCCAACTTCTACCTAGATATTTTGTTCCATATTTTTTTCTGCTTTTGCCTAGCAAACGGCTGAACATTGAAGTAGAGGAATAAGAAGTTGTGGTACAATTATTCTCTGCTTTCTGACACCATGCAATTAAATCATTGCAAAGTGGCCCAGTGGTTGACCTAGACGAAAGATCCAAAACTCACTGATTGATTTCAGATTCTGGTTCTGGCTCAATAGCTAAGCAACTGAGTAGATTAAAATTCTCTTTAATTTGCTTAATCTATACTCAGGGTAAAAGAGATTTTAAGTCAATGATTACTGGCTAGAATCTTTTGAAATATAATGCAAAACCATAGTGCATGGATTCCTACATTCTTAGAAATTTTAACTACCTTTGTACATATAGATGCAGTCAATAAAGACAAGAATATAATAGACAAAAGGATAAGATTCTGGGGAAGATTAAAATTGGTGCATATAGTACAAAATTAATGTTATGTAAGATTTAATGAAGAGATAAATCAAAGTGTCTGCTATAGAAAGCAATGGGACACAGCTGCTGTTAACATAACTAGGAGGAAGATTAAAGGTAGAAACAGTCTGTTTTCAGAGTTTGACCATGTAGGAGACAAATATGCAACTGATCTATTGCTGAGAGAATCAATCAGGCTGTTGTTATGAGTGTGTTAAAGTTATAACAAGAGAAACTATTCTAATGAAGACCTTTCAAAGACTGATAAAGGGGAAATAAAGAGCATGAATGAAAAGTCTGACATATATAACATATATATGGATTTTGCATATATAAAATATATATGTTATATATTATATCACATGTATTACATACCATTTAACTATTAATATGTTCTATGTTCTGTGTTACATATTACACAGCACATGTCACACATCACACCACATATCATATATTGCATTTATGTGTATATATGGATGAGATAAAATTCTATGTAAGGGGGAGTTAGAGAAATATGTGGTTTTACTTAATCCAATGTGTGACCCTTTTGTAAAACAACTATGAGGTTAAAATCAATTGTCAGAGAGGTCATTATCATGTCTGCAGCAGTCATTACTAAGGAGCTACTTTATTATCAACTTTACTGTAACAACTCACTTAATAGTACATGGTCTTAGTGGAAGCTTGGGGCTGCCAGCAACTGAATAATAAAGGTTTGAAAAGAGTAGAGATTTAATATGGATATTTTTCATTTTACTTTAGTAGTAGGTAGTTTTTTGTAAAGTATTTATTTTTTAAAAAATCTCTGTTTTATGTGTGTTGCTATTTTGCCTGCATGTATTGCTTTGTGGACATTTCAGATCATGGAGTTATAGACACTTGTGAGTTACCATGTGGGTGCTGAGATTTGAATGCATGACCTCTGGAAAGGCAGTCAGTGCCCTTAAACACTGAGCTAACCCCAAATAAAGCTACATAAAATTTTGAAAATAGTGGTAGATTCCATTGGATCTACAACATTTTTTTAAATTACCATCGTACTAAAAGTTTGTGGATATCTTGAATAAAAAGCTTCTGAGAGTTCATTACTAATACATTCCCAGTTTAAACAATTAGTATTTCTGATGATAAAATGTTTGAAGACAGATTAATCCATGATTCATATGCCTAGTTGAATAACACAATTGTATCAACCTCATTGTAAACAATAGTAAACGTGTATTTACTATTACCATTAAGTAATCATTGTTGTTCTGTTTGTTTTAATCCTTTAATTATCAGAGGTAAATATTTTAAAAACACATTAAATTTGATTCCCACTCCATCTAATTGCCTCTAGCAAATGTAATATATTTTCAAGATTAAAATACAAATAAAATCTAGCACACTTTGAAAGCAATAATCACTTATTGGCTGTGAAATTATATAAAACCATATAAGTGTTGACTAAGAATTATGTGATAAGTTAGTAAATTAATATAAAAGAAAATTTTTATTATGAGCAATAGTCTTATCATTATTATAAATATCAAAAATGAATTTACTATGAAAGTAGATAGTAGTTTGATGAAAAGTCATATATATGTAATTTTATATATATCTGTAGTATATTTAATATTTTATTATTTATATATTGATATTGTACCTTCCATATTCATATGCAGCAAAGACAATAATTTGACATTTTGCCAAACACTTATATATTCCTTGAAAAATATCTATTGCTCTATATTTGCCAAATTCTCAGAATCTTGGTGACAACCCAAGTTTTTAATACTTTTTATATTTCTCATGAAAACAAGAAAATGTCTTGGAAATGAAAAATGTGTTGCTTCTTGTAGAGAAAATGTCTTATAAAACTCTGTGTGATGCAACAATCCTTGAAAGTGTAATAGTGAGATACACGTGATGAGACGTAACAGGAAGTAATTATAGCATTGTAAAAGACACTTTCTGCCAAGTAGAAGGCGTTTGCTAATCCACCTACTATGATGTGCTTAACTGTGTGGAAATCTCTGGAAAACGCATAAACACATGTCTTAAACTTATCACAAAGTAAATGTAGTTCAGTTAAAAAGAAAGTTCTTTCATTGACTTGAATTGTTAGCTGTAAAATCTGTGAGACCCGGAGCTTAATGGCCAACGGCAAGAGGGCAGCTGCGTTTCCCAGAATCTTGTTCCTCTTATGTTCAGGAGTATGCAGAGGCAAAGAAGTACAAACTCGTTGGGGACATATTTTGCAGCTTGAGAGATGGGGTAATAAATATGTCAGGGAGTCAACAGTTTGACAGTCTGAGCTGGGCTTAGCCACTCTCTGTCCAGGTGCTTCTTGGCAATGTCCACAGTAGGAAGAAATGAATTACATATACTGACTCTCCCTTACTACACATCCCTCCTCATCTTCCTTTCTCCCTCACTTCTCATCCTTATATCTGGATAAGACAGTTGCGAATGCTGGGTAGAACTGAAGGAAAAACAGTGAAGGGGCCATTGGGTACAGACAGAGGTGTCCTGAGATAATTCTTAAGTATGCGGGCACTGTAAGTTCTCCCAAAGCGTGCTGCATAATCACAATGACTTCACTTACAGAACATAAATTCAAAGACAGTCATATTAAGAACTTTCAGATGGGTGCCAGAGTACATTCTGTTTTTAACACTGTTTTTAACACTTTTTAACAGAGTATGGTGCTCTGTCCATATGCACCTCACGCAGCCCATGATGCTGACCCTGAACAGTGTTCTACCACACCCTGAGAAAGTTCTGGCAGGATATGTGATTTATGAGTACAAAAAGAGGTAAGATAGCACCAATCATATAGAGGAACACACTAATTCTGAGATTGGTCTATGAATGTTTTTATTGATTTGAACAGAGGAATGAAATTATTGTCAAGAGTCACCCTTCATAAACAAGAGCATTCAATATTAAAATCAAAGACAAATATTCATTATGTTTTAATTATTTTAATTTTTATTCTTTCATATATTAGATCATGACCTCAGTTTTCCCCCTCCCTCTCCTTCAAGCATCTCTCCTTCATCTCCCCTCTCCCTAAAATCTACTCCTTCATTTCCCTTCAGAATAGGGCAGGCCTCTCAGGGATACAAACTAAACATGGTGTCTCCAGTTGCAATGTGACTAGGTCCAACCCTCATATCAAGTCTGGATGATTTAATTCAGTAGGAAGACTAGTGCCCAAAAGTAGGCAAAAAAGTCAGAGATGGCCCCCACTTCCACTGTTAAGAATCCCACAAGAACATCAAACTATAGAACCAGAACATGTAGATAGAGAACTTAGCTGGGACCCATACATGCTTCCTGATTGTTGATTCAGCCTTTGTGATCCTCTATGAGCCCTCGTTACCAGTTATGAAGGCAGATTTATGTTAATTAATTGTAGGACTTTCTCAAAATGCTGGAAGGTGAATATTGAAATTTATCTCAGTTATCTTTGATTTAATGAACTTATGCAGGGACAGTGGCTATCAAAATGAGATCATTATGATGAGGCAAAGCAGCTTACAAAAGGCCTTTCAGTTGATGAATATTGGTCATTTTTATTTGTCTTCTGAAGTTAAATTTTACTTAGGAATTTAATAGGTGAAATAAAGGTAGTACTTTAAGCTTAGGTTTGGAAATAAAACAAACTGAACATTTTTAAAATCAGACTACTAACAGTAAAATATGAGGATACATATTTGTATATGGAAAGAATGAATAGTATAAATCATGAAAAGTAGATTTCATTTCTCAAAAGGTTGCCTATCAGATTGCATAAAATTAGCATCAGCTCCGGTATTTTTAATGCTGAATTTAACTTCTGCAAAAACAGTTCACTTTCTCTTTCAGGAACTTACCTGCAGTGCAAAACAAAGTACAATAAAATTGTTAGATTAAAATGAAGGAAGGGAAACATGCCAAATTGAAATAGTTTCATACAAATGTAGATCTTAATATAAGCGAATTACAAATCTCAAGAGAAAGGCACAGGGAACTAACTAATACTGAAGAGTGTCTGAGAGAGTCTCAAACCATATGAAGTCGCCTTACTAGCAATTACATAATGTAATGTTAACACCGAAATTAAGATCATATGCATACATACTGGGCCATGATATTTATCAGAATATTATTTTAGTATCATTTCCTTTTTCCTCAGTAGTTTCAGTTACAAATATCCTATACAAATAAATCAGTTTACAGTTTGTTGTGTGTGTGGTGTGTGTTTGTGTGTGTGTGTGTGTGTGTGTGTGTGTGTCTGTGTGTGTGTACCCCCACGTGCTTGCATGTGCACAATTATGTGTGGAGGTCAGAAGGCAACTTTCACTGTTATTCCTCAGAAATTCTACATCCTAACTTTTTGTGACAGTCTCAACTTAATTACAATATTCAGTTATTTTAGAATGAGTCTGTGTGCTGTAAAATCCTTATATTTGCCAAATCGTGCTCGTTTTCTTCTTTTATACTTGTTTGTAGGTCAAGAAGAAATATACCAGCACATTGGGATTTTTTTTTTCTGACACTGAATAATCAGAGCAGTGCTTAACACTGCTCATGTCAGTGAGCTATTTGGTATCAATTTCTTCACTGTTATTTCACAATGCATAAGCTTCTTTGCCCTTGGGCTTTACACACATTATGTATCTGTATATTTGTGTGTATGTATGTATATTTTTTAGCAAACCAAATAATAATGGATTTATTTTTCATTCTCACTTTTTTATTCCTCAACTTGAATTTCAGTTTCTTATTAAAAATTTTAAATTCATATAAAATTTAGTTTGCTTCATTGTTCATTTCTCCTGTCTTCATATCTATGGCATAATTCTAAGCACTGAATCATCTGTTTCACTCTTTGTTTGAGTTTTTCCACAACCTTTCTCCCTTCGCTCCTCTAGTTCTATATTTAGCCACTGGTCAAACTTCTAGAGTTACATCATTCTGATGGAGCCTATTTTCCAAGCCTTATAAAAAAGATCAAAGATTATAGGAATTCTAATAACAAAATATTCCTTTAAAATTATCAATATTTGTGTGTGTGTGTGTGTGTGTGTGTGTGTACATGGGTGTTTTGATGCATCCATATTTGTGTATGATGCCTGTGGAAACCAGAAAACTGTACATTGGGTTAATTGTTACTGAAATTACCAATGGTTGTGAGCTGCCACATGGGTGCTAGGAACTGAGTTCACGTTCTCTGGTAAAGAATATAATACTTAGAACTACTCAGCCATCTTTCTAGTACCAGTAAATAGCTGTGTCTAATTGTGAAGAGGCTGATCGTATCCAAGACCTTCTAGGTCTATGTGATCTGCTGGAATGCAGTCATGTCCTGCATTACAGTATAATCTGTCTGAAACACAGACAAGCCATTAATAAACACCTTTCATCTAAAAAATGTAGGTAAATTTAGCTGGTAAAAGGAGACAGCAATGTTGAGGTTGACATAAAATTGAGGGGCAGACAAAGTTATGAATGAGAGAAAGATTTTACAGAATGAGTCAGAGATAGGATATACCCACTTGTCAAGAGAACAGACAGAAAGAAGGGTCTACTTTAGAGCAGGCAGATAGGAGGAAGTTTTACCAGAGCAGTTTTATGGAGACAAGTCACAGGTGAAGACAGAACGAGCCAGAAAATAAAAGGAGCCAGGAGATTAAAGCCAGTTTGTATCAACTTGCGGAGAAGTATCAGAAAGGGTGACTGTGTTGAACCAGCCAGCCAGAATTCAGAAAGAGTTAGAAAGGGTGAACTTATTCAGCAAGCCACTGAGATAAAATTTACAGGAGATGAGTAAAAGCTACATTTACAATTAACAATGAAACTATAAATATAAATATAAAAATTATATAAATAAAATGAATATATAATGTAAATGTAAAATAAAACTATAATAATAAAAGTATAAAAATAAAATATATGGGATTAAAAAAGACTCAGTAGCTAAACTGCTCTTGCAGAGGCCCCTGGTTTGGTTCTAGGAACCTTATGTTTCACGATTGAATCATTGACCAGGTACACAGTACACAGACACACAGGCAGGAAAACCCTTAATACATACAAACTAAAATCTATTAAAAAGCAAAGGAAAACAACCGACAAGAGCCAAGGAAACGTAGGACCATATCTCAGAACTGGATTCTTTGCTGCTGAAATCTGTCATCTGATTCACAAATAAAGTTTGTGATGTTCATGTGATTACTTACATTTTATAGTTGAGAAAATTGGAAAATTAAGCTTAAATGACTTGTATGATTACCAAAGTTTCAGGAAGTGACACAAATGAGAGTTTTATATCCCCTTAAAAGTAAACAGTTAAAACTGTACATTTTAACTATTTGTGTGAATTTCTTTTACTTTTTTATTGACATTATTATATAATTTCATCTTTCTCTATATTTCTCCCTACATTTAAGCCTTCCCCTATACTTTCTTTCGTTGTCTTTTAAATACATGGAAAAGTCTTTTTCATTAAGTAAATGTGGCTTTCATGGGGATTTTATTGCTGTTTTGTTTTCTTGAGGTAAAATATATTCTATGACATTGTTACATGTATTAACTGGGGGAACATTTTCTAATTTTAAGGCTTTTTATTTATGTCTATCTATGTGGAAATAAGTAATTGCTATTAAAATAAACTCAAATCGTTTTTAATTGTGGGAAGACTGTAGGGATAGCGTGCCATTTTTTCTACTTAGCATGGGAAAAATTAGAAAATTTGTAATTGAGATATTACAGGGTGTAGCTAATATCAGCTATGAATTATCTGTATGTAAGAGTATACTAGTGTTCATGAAACTTATTCTTTCTCTTGAATGCGTAGCAAAGCTATGTAAATCGTCTCTCAAGTTGACTGCCCTGTACCTGCAATGCGTGCTTAGCAGACAATTCAGCAGGTGAGTGGTGTAGTAAAGTCATTCCTTCCCAAACACCCCTGTCCTTACTCTGCCTCTTGGATGATAATACGATGAGGTTGAGAGGAATGTGGATAATGGAGCACAATCTTGGGGAAAAAATCTCGAAGGAGCTCAGGAAACCAGAGCATTGTCTGAATAGGTTAAGATTGTCAGGGTACATTAAACTACTACTGATTCGAAGAATAGATTCTTGGGAACTACTGTACTGTCTTTCCCAGGCGTCCTCAGGTAAGCTAGATTCAGGGACTACCTTCAGGGATGATAATCTGAGGATGCTCACTTAGAATGTTAATGTTAGAATACATGCATTTTCTTTAAATCATATATATGTCACAACCATTAATATGATATAAATTCTATGCAAAAAAGTTGTTATATAGAAATATTTAGATTGAGAAAAATGTATTTACACTTCCAGTGCATAAGAATTATTTCAGAATGTTTGTTACCCCTGGCTAGTTGGACTTGCTTATGAAGGAACACATGAATTTGGAGGGACAGCTGTACACTACTAACAACAGTTCTGGGATCTTTTAAAATGATCAACATACTATTTTTCAAAGCTTTATTACAATATTAAAGTTTCCATTTCCACATGAGTTAAATTTAGGTGCACACTTTGATCTGTCATCACTAATAGTTCTTCTGTTTTCTTATGATAACCTTGAAAGTTTATATGAATTACAAAACCTAAGAAACAATAAAATCAGCGAACAACAGAGTGATCTCTATAGTGAGAATTTTAGTTTCTTAGAAACCATAAAAATATTATGTGAATACATTTTTGTTTTAATCCCATGTGTGGGATTTGGAGGTACTTTTTAATGTCCAGAGCAGCTGACTATTATTTGTCTAGTGCTTTGGCATGGGAGTGACTTTTTTCTGCTGTGGATAGTTTACATTTGGATCCTTCAGAAGGTATATTAATACTAGAGCCATGGCAGGTGGCGGCTGCTGCTCTCCCTGCTGCTTCTTGTTTGTTTATTTCTAGATTGCTGGATTGCTGGATTGCTCATTGCTAGTTTGAGATGTTCTTATGAAGATCAAACTTGTCCCAAGCTACTTGGTGTCCTTAATCGGCACAAAGTAGTCAACAAGCTTGAAGACCCCTTTCATTTCTAACCTTCTTTCTCTCCAACCTAATGTTTTGAGATGAACCCAAAAAAAGTACCCAAAAGTCTGGCTACATATCTCTGTTATGTGAACATATTTTTAATTCTATTAGAGCCTAGAAACAGGCCAGGATAACAATTATTTTTCAGTAATCAAGCTTAGTTTACTTCAGAAATAAAATAATTTAATATTAGAAATTAGAGAAATTCAGGAAGCAGTTGCTCTGAATATTTCTCAGTACTGAATTGAACTTTTATCTGGAATTGGACATGGGTGTACCTAAAAGACATGTTGAAGTTCAAATCTTAAAGTCATAATGTGATTGCATTGTGTGTAGGGGTTTTTAAGAGAAGATTAAATTGAGTTCCTCTGGTAAAATTTTAAAACGCACATGTCCTTATTCAAAGAGAAGAGTAGAACAGGCACATATGAAAAGCAAGACAAGAGAAGACGTATGGAGCAGGCAAAATACTAAGAGCTTAGAGAAACCAATCTATCTTGATCATACACTTTTATCACCGAGAACACAGACCATACTTTTATGTTCTTCAAAATATGATGCTTTCTTATTTTCTCATCACTGTCTTTAGAAGGTAAACTCATTTTGTATGGTGTACATTCATAATAATTCAACTTATAATTAAAAACTTCATTAGTCTTTTGGATGTGTATAATAGAACCATTAAAGCCACAACACAGTCTTATCTAAGTAATATATCAAACAGGAGCCAGCTTGCTGTGCGTCTATGGCCTTAGTTGGCAGCCGTCTTTCATTTTTACCTATGAGATGATGAGCTTCAATCATGTCTACTCCTTCTCACAGATCCAATTAACTAATCATCAGACTGAATCTTTGCAGTTATGAGTCAAGAAATATCTTTACCTTTTGTCTTAGACAGGATTTCAATTGCTGAGATAAAACACCATGACCAAAAGCAAGTTGGGGAGGAAAGGGTTCTTCCGGCTTAAACTTCAATCACTGAAGGAAGTCAGGACAGAAAATCAAGCAAGGTTGGAACCTAGAGGCAGCAGCTGATGTAGAGAGGCTGTGGAGATGTTCTCCTTACTGGCTTCCTCCAATGACTTGCTCAGCCTGTTTCTTATAGAAGCCAAGACTACTAACCCAGGTTTAGCACCACACAGTAAGAGATGGGTCCTTCCCCATTGATCACTAATGTCTTACAGGAGGATCTCATGGAGGCATTTCTTCTGATGACTCTAGCTTATGTCAAGTTGGCACACAAAAACAGACAGAACACCTTTGATAATCTTACTAAGTATGATTTCTTATAGTAAAAAAAAGACAGTATAATAAAGTTGGGAAGAACATTTTTTTTTACAATGAACTTTCCACATTGCAAGATTAAAGTGTAAATTCAAGTGTAAATAGGGTAACTCCATGTAATTATAATATTCTTTCTTTATTTCTTTCCTGAAGTCCTCTTCAAGTCTGCCTTGCCCTTTCACCTACTCATGGGCCTTTTCATGTCCCCTTAGTATTGTTTTTCGGTTTGTGTTGAATTTCATTTCTTTCAATGTTATTTTTGAAACTTTTCTGTTATGATAGCCAGGAACATTTAATAGTCTTGCCTAAACTTCTCAACTTGTTCACTGGGAATGGAGGTGTATTTAATTCAATTTTAATTGTACCAAAACTAGCTCTAGCTAATGTTAATTGCATGACGTTTTTTAGAAGATATAACATTTTCATATACGTCCTATAACTAATATTTGCTTCATCTATTTTCCTCATATTCACAAGGAGTCTAGAGTAAAATTCTTAGCAACTTTCCAAAATCGACCATCTGTTGGACAAAGTTTTAGCAGGAATATACTTTGGACAATATAGGTTTTTTGAGGAATATGAGATAATGGTAATGACACCATACTCAGCAGGTCCTTTCTATCCACTGCTATGATCAGAACTTGGTACAGGTAGAGACTTATTTTTCAATTGACGCAGGCTAACGTTTCATTAGGTTGAGATCTATATTGGCAGTAGACTCACATAATATTCTAGAGCTCGAAAGAAAACAGACATAGTTAACACTGCAAGAAGAGATGGTACTTTATAGTTTAAACATTAACAAAAAATAGCATTGTTACAACCTTAAGGTATAATAGAATTTCGTTGCTACTGAAAAGGACACATGGCTATTGTGGCAAAAATTTTATAACTTCATTTTTCTTTAATTCATAACAAAATTCTGAAGATTATAAACATCTAAGGATTTCAGGCTTGTTTCAGCTACATAGGGAGATGTGCTTGATGGTCACCATAGAGTCACTAAATCAGTTAAGAATTTTTTGTATATTTCTGTATTCATTAAACTTTAAAAATATTTATTGAACGATTAGTAAAAGAGACTCCAAAACTGTGTCTTAGTATGTAGTGATGCCAAGGTCTTAAACCTTTTGGATACACAATTGCATCGGTGAATGCATTATAAAGGCTATTAATTACATATGTGCATTGCAAACACAATAAACTGCACATGAAATGTTTGCAAAATGTTGAAAATACAAAATCTGATGGGGCACAGAAGGCAAACTGAAAAATAGTGGTGAAAAATTATTAAATATTTGTTAAATACATCTAATTTACTGGCATTGAAATGGTTAAAACAAATCTTGAACTTTATAAAATATTCTATAACTTCTATTTTGTCAAGTCCTGGATATTGACATTATCTGAATTTCAAATTATATCCAAATACATAAAATATCTATGTGTGTTTTATCAAATTCCAAATTCTACAATTAAAATTTTAGGAACTACAAAAATGTAAATAAATAAAGTAAAGCGAAAAGTTACTTAAATCTGAAGCAAATTTAATGAAGAAATATTTAATTGGGCATATTATTAAAATACATTTTTCAATTATTGGTACAAAAGTTTGAATACTGACAGTTTTACTTTTGTGAGCAAACTTGAAAATATAGTTTAAAAGTATAGGTTAACTGTTTCTTGTTAAGCAATTAGAAGTAAATTTTAGATGCAAACATATGTCCCACAGGTAACAAACCCTTTCCAAATGGCTGTTGTTACTAAAGAACCTCATCATTGCCTGAGATTGTACTCTCTCTCTTTTTTTGTTCATGCTACAGTGGATGAAGGGAGGTGTGACAAGGGACCAGTTGTGGTAATGTGGTAATTAAAGCCTGAACAGATGTCAGCATTAATAAGAGACTCAAATGAAGTGTGCGTAATGAATGGTTGCCTTCAGCTGCAATGGCGGGTCTGGTTTCCCAGGTAATGATGTCTGGAACCGTTTCAATCCTCCATAATGAGTAAACAAAAAGTTTTAATAAATTTACAGAGAAATTCATCTAATGTACCAGCATCCTTTGCAAGTCAAAAATGTAACAGACATTGAAAACTTCACAGTATACAGGTTAATAGAAACAGATATAATAAAACAACGACCTATAAAAGTATAGTTTTCAATTTTCTGGAAGATAACTCAATTTGAACATGCCATTTTTGGACAAAAAACATTCAGAACTAAGAAAGGCATATTATATATAAAGAAATTCACAAACGTAACTAGTTGGGTAATGATATAATAAAATTTAATCAAGTAACAACTATACATTAATTTTTAGGAAATACTATAAAGTTCAGTATAATTCAACATAACAAGTAGTCATAACCAGAAATATTTACCCTTGTGGTACAAGTAATACTTATTTATTAATCTCATGAGAATAATTTTAGACACTGAGCCAAAATGTTCCCTTGAACTTTGACCTGTGAATACTTTTGTGCAATGAACTTTAAACACAGCACAAGAAGTTTTAAAAATGTCACATTTTCCTTCTGTTGAGAGTTCTTTCACCAATATACCTTAACCTCTACCCTCCTGAAGAATAAGAGAACCTTATGAAAGGCTGATGTCCACAGATATGTGACATACAGGACCTTTAGCAACTTGGCCAAACCATCTGACACACACCTGCACACACACACACACACACACACACAGTCAAAACACGTAGCTGAGAAAATGAATACAGCTGATGCTTAAGACATTTGAGAACCTTTTACCAAATAAAGAAGTTTTGTTATAGATCCAGTTCTACATTCTATGATATACTGATGTACAATTTTCGGAAGCGTTCACTTTCATTTCGTTTCATGCGACTGACTTGGCTAAACTTCCAGATGATTCCAAATATTTTTCCAGTATTTGGAAAATCCTAGTATACAGAGATACCCTGTTAAATGATACAGCTCATGAAGGCATAATCAAGAAGTCTTCACTGATTTGTAAGAACACCTTACTTACAACCAACTAGGTAAAGTAATTCATATATTAGCTATTCAAAAACACATAAACAACCATGCACTTGCCCTTAATGATTCTTTTATAAGATTAAAGTGTTGTCATGAAGAAAAAAATTCCCTGCGTTAGGTAAATACCTTCTTGAAAGTCTATACAACCCCATAACAGAATGTGAAATATGAACAATGAAACAACTGTTGTTGGCTTCCTTTCTTACATAATCCACTAAATAAAAGGTCTCAGAATTTAGAGGACTGCATGGATTGCACCTTCCTTAGTCTAGAAGTCACATTTTTTTCAAAACAGGTTAGATAATCTCAGCTAATGTTCCATGAACAGTCTAAATTCCTGATAAATGAAATGTTAATTGCTCTAATTCTTTGTTAATCAATGATAAGAATAGTACCCATATGTCCTCCATTGAAGGAGTCAACAATCTGTTGATCCTCATTACAACTATTCCGATTTCTCATATAATTGTGGAGTAGAGATACTAAACAGATTTCATCATCCCTTTCTATCACCTGAATTGACTATAAAATTGCAACAAAATCTATTGGCTTCAGAAAGGAATCAATCTATTGATCATTGCTTGACAGAATATTAAATACAAAAGCAATTTGCTAAATTTATGCCCAAGATCTATCTTCTGTTAAATTCTACTTATTTCCCAAAAGCCAAGGGTTGTGCTTTAGCAATTAAAATCTTTTTCTGTATCTGTGCATTTTTATGAAATCCAACTGACACTAGAATAAATGAAGAAAATTTCCTAGAGCCTTTTAACACTTATATTTATATAATAATTAAATATGAAAGATGCAGATGCTTGATTAGATCTTTGAAAACATAAAAAATGTTGGTTTAATATATTCTCAAACTTCCAAACTGTGAAATCACACATTTTTATTGATTTTTACTGTTAACTTTGTAAAAAACATTTTATGGTGAGCGTTTCAATTTAATCAATCAAACACATATGGAAATGAATGAATTGTTTCCATAATATCTATGTTTATCATATATTCTGGAATTTATTCATATATATATATATATATATAAATTTATCTATCTTAATGGACATCTATGTTCTAGTGCTCATTTTAAAGCCAAGCAGTAATCAAGTACACCTGCTTGCATTTCACACTACATTCGTTATGCCCAAGAGCAAACATTTGTTCGTAGTCTGGAAGCTCTTTTGTCAAACTGGAAACACATTTCACAAACGGCATCAGTTATGGAAAGATTCCCGGAGCTTTTAAACTAGTAGGAAAATCTAGAAGTTGGTGATGGCTATGGTTAAATGTACTTAAAATTTCTGATAATATGAGGTTATCTATCATATTTTTAACTATTAAAAAAAAAACCCTTACTGGCAATTTTTTGTTATATATTTGCTTGGGTTGTCTGAGAGTACCATGTCAACATTCCTTAAGTTTTTCAAACTGTTTTTTTATTGAGGATTTTTTTCAAGGATAATGGTCATAAACAAAGAGATAGAATGACCACTAGAATTATTGGCATTTGGCTTGATACAGACAAAGTTTGTTGTCTGTACGATTAGTGGAGTCAATAAAACAAATGATATGGTGATGGAACACTGAAAATATGCCTGTGCAACATTTTCCTCTAATGAGCTTTAGACAAAACGCTGTTAAATATTTACTTTCTTATTAAAACCAAAGTATTCCGTTAATCAACTACCTTTTTCTAAAGGGAATTTATATATTAGTCCACAATTGACCATTCTCTCTGGACTGTGAATTCCTAGACATTTACAGTTTCAAATTTGCTATGGAGTTAAATGATGCTGTCAAATACTGTATCCATATTTATTTTGTGTGATGATTATGGAAATGCTAACATTGTTTCTCTGCTACATGGAGTACTATTGGTTCAAGAGATACTAATTGATACCTATTTCTAATTGACACTGCAAGGTTACAAAGAGAGTATTGTATTTTGCTAATTTCTTGAATAAGGTCCAAGAACATCTGTAGTAGGCATTAGGAGTTGGGTGTTTTCCCTTGACAACACTTCTAGCAGTGCTGGGAATAAGTTGTTCCTTCCTGAAGGAAGGTGAGAACACAGTCCCACCCATCATTGCTTGTAAAACAATAATGCTGGATGAATTAGAGCAGTAGTTCTTATACTCTGTATGTGATCCTATCTCAGGAGGTGCCCAAGACTTTTGGAAGACAGATATACTTATATTAAGATTCATAACAGTGTCAAAATTACAGTTATGAATTAGCATAAAATAACTTTATGGTTATGGGTCCCCACAAGAAGGGAAACAGTATAGTATTCTCAAAGAAAGAGCAAAGTGAGACAAAATACAATACACTATAAGATAGTAGAAAGGCAAAAGATAAGCCATAGGAATGAGAAAAATGAAATATATTCCTGAGATGAGAAATGAAGCTTGTCAAACCCAGCTGGAGGCATACAATGGAAAGCTTTAATATCTTGGTGACATTCTAGTCTGAAATGGATTATAAAAGCAAATGATGAAATGGATGATAAAATCATGCAGTCAACAACCCCTCTTAGTCTGTGTCACTGTCTGTCTGTATCTCTGTCTGTGTGTATCTCTGTCTGTATGTCTGTGTGTATATTTATCTGTGTTCTTTTGTCTGTGTACCTGTATGCCTGTGTGTCTCTTCTCTTCTCTTCTCTTCTCTTCTCTTCTCTTCTCTTCTCTTCTCTTCTCTTCTCTTCTCTTCTCTTCTCTTCTCTCCTCTCCTCTCCTCTCTCTCTTCTCTTCTCTCCTCTCCTCCTCTCCTCTCCTCTTCCCTTCCCATCCCTTACTCTCTCTCTCTCTCTTCTCTCTCTCTCTGTCTCTCTCTCTCTCTCTCTCTCTGTATGTAGGTGTGTTGTTGTTCTGTGTATGCTTGCGTATTGTGAGGTTGTGCATGTACATTCAGGTGTGTGTATGTCATGGCCGGTGGACAATCAAGGTATAGAACAGTACTTTCTACTTTTTTAATTGGAAGCATGATCATTCATTTTACAGTGTATGTCCCAATTTAGCTGGCATATGAACTTCTTTCTTGGGATTCTTCTGTCTCCACCTTCCAACAGGGATTAAAGAGAGACAATATTGCATCAACCTTTATGTCAATTCTGGGAATCTTATTTCTGGTCCCCACACTTGGGCAGGAAGCACACCCAAAGCCATACCCTCAGACTTAACATTCCTATAGAAATGTAATGTGATAGATTATAGTGTTAAGAAGCCTTGAACACATGGAAATAAGAAAATTTCCTGAACAGAATACCAATGGCTTATGCTATAAGATCAACAATAGATAATTGTGACCTCATAAAATTGTAAAACTTCTGTAAGGAAAATGACACTGTCAATAAGACAAAATGGCAACTAACAGATTGAGAAAATATCTTTACCAATCCTACATCTGATAGAGGGATAATATTCAGCAAATACAAAGAACTCAAAAAGTTAGGCTCTAGAGAATCAAATAACCCCATTAAAATGGGGTACAGAGCTAAACAAAAAATTCTCAACTTAGGAATATGGAATGGCCAAGAAGCACCTAATGAAATTTTCAACATCCTTAGTCATCAGGGAAATACAAATCAAAACAACCCTGAGATTGAACCTCATACAAGTCAGAATGGCTAAGATTAAAAACTCAGGTGACAGCAGATGCTTGCAAGGATGTGAAGAAAGAGGAACACTCCTCCATTTTTGGTGGGATTTCAAGCTGGTACAATCACTCTGGAAATTAGTTTGGTGGCTCCTCAGAAAATTGGATATAGTACTACCATACTGAAGACCCAGCTATACCACTCCTGGGCAAATACCCTAAAAGTACTCCAATGCATAGCAGGATACATGCTCCACTATGCTCATAGCAGTCTTATTTATAATGGCCAGAAGCTGGAAAGAATCCAGAGGTCCTTCAAAGGAGGAATGGATACAGAAAATGTGGGATATTTACACTATGGAGTACTATTCAGCTATTAAAAACAATGACTTCATGAAATTTATAGGAAGATGGATGGAACTAGAAAGTTATCATCTTGAGTGAGGTAACCTAATCACAAAAGAACACATATGATATGCACTTACTGATAAGTTGATATTAGCCCAACAGTTCAGAATATCCAAGATACAATTCACAGGCCACATGAAGTTCAAGAAGAAGAAAGACTAAATTGTAGATGCTTAAGTACTTCTTAGGAGGGATAACAAAATACTCACAGAAAGACAGAGACAAAGTGTGGAGCAGAGACTAAAGGAAAGGCCATCCACAGACTGCTACACATAGGTATCCCACATGCAGTCACCAAACCCAGTCACTAATAGGGATGCCAAGTGGTTCATGCTGGCAGGAACCTAACATAGCTGTCAGTGAAGAGGCTGTGCCAGAGCTTGACAAATACAGAGGTGTATGCTTCTAGCCAACCATTGGACTAAAAATGGGATCCGCAATGGAGGACTTAGTAAAAGGGCTGAGGTAGCTGAAGGGGTTTGCAACCCCATAGGAAGAACAACAATATCAACCAACCAGACACTCCAGAGATCCCAGGGAATAAACCACCAACCAAAGAGTAAACATGGAGAGACCCATGACTTCAGCTGCATATGTAGCAGAAGATGGTCTTGTTGGGCATCAGTGGGAGGAAAGGCCCTTGGTCCTGTGAAGGTTTGATGTCCTAGTGTTGGGGAAGGCCAGAGCTGAAAGGTGCAAGGGAGTGCAGGGGTGGGTGGGGGAGCAGGGGTGGGGGAGTGGCAGGAGTGGTATCTGGAGTGGAAGGATGGCAGGAGTCTAATATTTGAAATTAGCTAAAGAAAACATCCAATAGAAATGGAAAATGGAAATATTAATATATTCAATTTTATATATAAACTTAAGAATAAAAAAGTATATTAAAAAATTACTAGCTACCAAAACTCAGTGGATACAATGTGTTTGTGTTTCTAAGATAAACTAAATCTGGGGTTGGGAATTTGGCTCAGTGGTAGAGCACTTGCCTAGCAAGCGCAAGGCCCTGGGTTCGGTCTCCAGTTCCGAAAGGAAAAAAAGTATAAAAAAAAAAAAAAAAAGAAGCTGTCTTTAAGATAAACTAAATCTGTCAATATTTTAAGGAAACTGGCAGATTATGTAAGACTTCCATCTAGGGATGGACAATGTGGGATCAGGAAGAAATTGTGAAATCCACAATAGCAGTAACCAGTATTTGTAATGGAAATTTCTAGCATCCATAGGAGCTTAACTTCCCCCTGAACAGTGATTACAAATCCAGGTAAAACTATAAAATTCAGTTAAACATAAGAAGGGAAATTCACTCAGAAAAGTCCTAATTATTTTATAATATATTAGTAGACATAATCATGTTTTGATGTGATTAGAAAAAAATCACTATTATACTGGGGCAAAATGCCATTCTTATCTTTCAAAATTATTTGGTATTCAACTTCTTTGAAAAGAAATACCAGAAAAATAGTATACAGTACATTTGGTTTTAAGACATACAGAAACATTTTAAAATGTGGGGAGACTTACGTCATGACATTTCGGCCTACTTGTACCTCTTCTTTCACTTTTCAGTTAGAGATTAAATAGCTAGAATGCTACAGGAAACTGTTTATGGATTCCATCAATGTGGTGTGTTTAGGACCAG
The DNA here is from genome assembly GCF_011064425.1 of Rattus rattus. Taxonomy (NCBI): domain Eukaryota; kingdom Metazoa; phylum Chordata; class Mammalia; order Rodentia; family Muridae; genus Rattus; species Rattus rattus. The sequence continues at coordinate 30,166,660 of NC_046166.1, read as the reverse complement.
AGCTGACTTAGTAAAATAGAAACAAGCTCTACTTATATTAAGAAAGATATTTAAAGTCAGGTTTCCATTTTTCCTTAAATGAAGTGGTGACATAACTTTATACTTTATGCAGACAAGGGAAAATTAGTTTAAAATTATACTATAAACTGCACACACACACACACACACACACACACACACACACACACACACACACACACGCACGCACATCTCTTCACTTGCTTTCTACCCAACCTCATTATTTGAAGCTAAGCAGACTGCATCTATTTAAATCACTATATAAGCTTCCCTTTCTCTAGCATTATAACTTAGAGACTTTCAGCTCTTATAATTTCAGGACAAATATATGGACTATGTAAGTTGGTGCCTATTGGAAAAATCCATCAGCAGCCATTGCCCGGAATCTATTCCAAGCTGAATCTTTTTCTGTGCTGTTGCACATATTGAACTTTTATAGCATGAATAAAATGACAGTCTAGCTCGCTTTGATTGCCTAGCATTTTTTGCAAATGTAACATAGACAATTTTATGAAGTAGGTCACAGCATTAAAAGTGTCATTTATCTTAGATTATACTGTTTCTCTACTGACAATGAAAGAGACAAAAGCCATCCAATTATAAATGCCAATTTAATGTATCTAGACCTTAGGTGCTCATTACTTGTAATACTTCAACACCAGATGTCCCATTTTTCATAGATGATTTACTATTACTATTACTCTCTCAGTGAGATTCTAAAAATCCTGCTGGCATACAACATTGACTTCTTCCATTTCAGAAAACAAAAATACACATTTCTCAGAGTTCTCAATTTTTAGTTCATAAATTTTATTTGTTTTCAAACAGAGACAGTTGACTTACACATCACTCAGTGCAACAATTCTATTTTGCCAAACCATATTCCACAGTAACTTTTCTATTTTAAATTTATTCCTAATTTTGTTTCCTTGATATTCTGAGCAAAGTAACCATATTTAAAAATAGAGGCTACAGACTGGAGGGCTAAGACAGATGACGAAATACACCTACAGAAAATCTGGTACTGTATACCTTCTTTGCATTCACAGTAATGAACTCACCATGATCTGCATTGAATCTATAATGGGTTCATTAAGAAAAAAATAAAGAAAACTGGACAAGTGATAAACAAATTCTTTGGGTAACGATCCCCTCTGGAAAAGAAATAAGAATATTTTTGTGGTATGCTTCTAGCAAGGAAATTATCAATTTTAAACTCTTCCCACAAGACATTTCTTTCCCCATTCAGGTTGTTTTCCTTTTGCGTTATTTGGTTTGTCACCAGCAAGGCTGCTTTCCTTCTGAGTAAACAAACACAATCCTTTTTCCCATCAATTATAATAACAGTCAATTCAGGCAGATATTCAGAATTAACATAGCCAATTGCCCTATGTGACCTATTAATTATCATAACTAGATATTGAAGCGAAAATAGTGAAAAAATTAATGCAGCCCATGTAAATTATTAAATATAAGGGAAATTACATTCACTAAAGTAGGTTCAGTTCTAATTACCTCATGATTAATTTATAGATGAAATGTCTATGAATTAAAATTTTCTCCAAAAACATTCTTATATTACATCCCCAGAGAACATATTTTGTGTTGAATCCCTTTAAATAAATCAGTTATACCTAATATGCAATCATTTATACATTTCTGTCCTCATTCAAATATAATTTCTTCTGTTTATTGAGTTAATCTAGAATTTTATTACCAACCTAGTTATGTATATTTCTTGGACTAAAGCATATACTGCAATATTCATTCACAGAAGTTTATTTATCAGCCCTAGGTTAAAAGTACAAACTTTGGGTTCCTTTAAAGGAAGAACAAAAATACATTTCTGTATAAAATATATTTTGGTATTTCATTTAATAAATGTTTCTCTTCACAAAATATTAGATATAATTTTCTTGAAAAACAAACATTGACGTATAATATATACAACTATGTATCATTTACTAGGATGCATTAAAATGCATGATTATAACTTCATCCTTCACAAACATCGCAGAGGACATGCACAGCGGCCTATGTGGTAAGCGTGCCACACATCTAAGGCAAATAATAGGGCCCATAGCTCAAAGCTCCTAGATGTGTCCTATCTAGTCACTGAAGAGCCATTACACAGCATGGGGTTCTAATGGAAAAAGGAAATTTACATAAAGGGTTGCAAACTCATAATAAAACTTGATGTTTACAAATACTTCATACTTTGCCCTTTTACTCTCTGACATTGTGTTTCTATGTCCAAAATCTAGGGTGATTATACCTATGTGGCCAATAATAGTTGTAAGAGGAGTAATGAAAGGTTATACTCTCTAGGATATAATTCACTGATAAAAGATCTTTTATAAATAATTTACCCTATAATTAATGGTATGTAAATACTAATAGACAATGACTTCAAAGGGATGTTTTAGCCATTGTCAATAACAAAAGCCAACAAAACTAAAAAGAATTGATAGATCCCAAAAAATACAAAACCCTTTGATAGATCTTAACTCCTGAAGAGGATCTTGAACATTTTTGTAACTGTTAGTGGTAAGAGCTCTGTTTTATTTAAATACAAAGTACAAAGACTAAAATGGAACATTTACCCAGGTTTTAGCTCTCAATATTTATGTAAAAATAGACATACTCTGCTCATTTGTTTTTGTTTCTTATTAATGTTAAAAACCATCTATGAAACATATAGTTATTTTAGAATAAATTTTGCTATGAGTTATTACCAAAAGAAATTTATAGATCACATTCGCAGCACTGGATCGTCCATGCGATTTCATCCAAGAAAGTGAACCCAGTGGTGTTTAAGACACAAATTTGTGCTGCACCCCACCCTGGGTAGAGAAGCTTATTACTGCAGTGGTCAGTGATGGTAGTTCAAACCCATAACTTGTCATAGCTCTGAGAATAAGAGACTATGAGTTATCCACTAAGAGGGGACGTTACATTGATCCATCAATCGCAAATAGGAAGGCAGATACAAAGGATATGAGAATGCTTGCCTTGAAATGCTATCCTCTATACGTGACAGGGTTGTTACACATGAAATCATAGTAGCTGGAAAGGCCACGGAGAACTCAGAGTTCAATAAGCTATTTTAGGAACCTGGAGGATAAGCTCAGAGAACTGTAGATACAAGAGACTTTATTATGAAGTTTTACAGGGAAGCTTGAGAGTTCCTCAACAAAGACTTTGTTGGAGCTATTCATAGGACATCTTGAATTTGGAGACTCCAGTTCTGATCTGCTAGAGCTGAAGATTCTATCTACTGTGATTAACATCAGACCTGTACCCAAAGATGGGTGATAATTGTTTTTAACTACAGTTCAGGAGATCTATCATGACCCAACAAGCAGCTGACTGACACACATGCAGATACTTACACTCAACCACTGGCCTGAAGTTGGGCAGCCCTGTGGTTGAATTAGAGAAAGCTGGAATAAGCTCCATAGGAAGACCGGAAGTCTCAACTAACCCAGACCCCTGAGATCTCTCAGATACTAAGCCATGAACCAGGCAGCATACATAAGTTGATACAACCCCCCAGCCCTCTCCCCAACACACATATACAGCAGAAGACTTCCTGTTTTGGCCTTAGTGGAAGAAAATGAGCCTACCCCTTTAGGGACTTGAGGCCCCAAGGAGTGGGGAGGCCTGGCACAGGGTAGGGGGTTGGGAGGTGGGAGACATCTTGGAGGCAGAGGGGAGGAGGAATAGGATGAGGAACTGTGAAAGGGCAGACTGGGAGGGGGTAATTACTGGATTGTAAAAAAATAAATAAAAGTATACACACACACACACATATAGATAGATAGATAGATAGATAGATAGATAGATAGATAGATAGATAGATATACACACTAATATGTTTAATAGGTTAAACTTTGTCTATGCATTATTGCACTCACTTTAGGTAGGTAGCATGAGGTATGCTTTAGTAAAGCAACAGGAGACAATCTTACTTTATTCATCCATATTTCCAAATGAATTAATATTTAAGATTATCATATAAGTTTTGCATAGAACTTATTTTTTAATCAAATAGACACCACTATTTGCAGATTCCCAGATGCTATGGTAAACTAAAAATTACTTTGAAGATTTATAGGTATGTATTCTCAGTATATAAACAAATAGTAATTCTTATATAATATATTCAAAAATATCTACAAGACTGCTTTTTCCCTTAGGAATTCTAAAACTGTTATTTCTACAAACAACATAAAGAAAAATACACTAAATTATTAAAATTTAGTTCTTTGTATTCTATAGAATTCTAATCTCTTATTAAATTAAAGTATAAAGAAGAATTAACTTGGAATTGCTGAAATTATCCCTGAAATATTGCTTAAATTTAAATTAAATTTGAATTAAATTTAAATTAAAACAAATTTAACCAGAATTTGTTAAATGTTAAAAGAAAATAAGCTGTCTTCCTGGATGATAATTTTATGGGATACACCCAAATTCAATATATTCAAAAGAACTATTATCCTTTTGAGACAATGGGAAAAGTTGCTAAGCTCAGAAAACTCTAGCATAATTGGAGCAGGGAAAGAAAAGGCAGAAAGTAGCCTAATTCTAATTTTGTTAAAATTATATTAAAAACGTAAAGATATCTGAGAAAAGAAAACCAATCGACTAGAGATAAAGAGACTCTATAGGATTCCTACTCATTCTTATATCTTTCTAGGCAAAATCATTGGATAGCTTCCAGTCTTGAGTCCTATTTGTATATGAACATGGCTATACTTTCAATTATAGTAGTACAACCCCTTACATTGCTTATATATTTAAGGTTCCTTGGATAGATCTACAATAGAACCATAGATGGCCCAAATCTATATGCCAAATTTATTAAGATTGAAGAATGTACAAAATAAGAGAAATGTCATGACAGGTGTCCCCTAAATCCTCACTGCCCCTTTTCTTTTTCATTTACTCACCACCCTCTACTTTAGAAGTCTTCTTGACCTTCTCCTTAGGCATGTGGAGATAGTCAGAGTTCATGTGAGACTTCTATGATTCAAAGGAGAACTCAGGGTCATGGAATCACCATGTAAGTCTTAGAGCTTGACAACTGTCTCTCTATAGTCCTCTTAATTTCTCTGATAAATGATTATTGCACACCATCTAAGTAAAACAAACTTCTTTGAGGTCTCGTTGGTATAAATAAAAGTTTCTTCTATTTTTCTCCAGGACTGGATCTGAATAAGACTACTTTTTTTCATCCACTTCTGTTTTCTGAATTTTGAAATAACCTTGAACAGCCTGAATATCAGATTAAGGTAAAAAATGCATGCAAATTTTATTTAAACACATTTTTTATTTACCTTGAAAGCCCTAGTTATTTTTTGGCTGACATTTTCCATAGCTTTAGTGGAAATAAGACTACCACATAAATGTCACAGACAATAGATATCTGTAGACTTTCAATATTATACCCCCTTTTGTCCATAACCAACTATTGTTTTCTGTAGATCCTTCAGGTAATATAGTCAGATAACTCTTGGTTAAAGCAGATCCCTTAACCAGGTTCCAGTTCTCTAATAATTTCAAGGATGTCAGTAATTACAAAAGCCATCTGAAATATGCATGTCCAGGGTCACCAACAGATATGTACAGCTTAATGATTATTGCACTAGGCAGTGCTCTGGCTTGAATTAACATTTATAGTTCCTAAGTGATATATGACACCATAGTACTTATACACAGGGGCCTTTTCTGGGAAAACATGGTGGGATTGTTCTCAGTTTAATATATGTGAAGATATTCTAAAGGCAAAGATTTCCACTAGAAAACACCATTAATTTGCCCAATTATGTGCACATACTGACAAGGACATCTGAACAGGTCAGTCAGTTATACACTACATCAGTCATTTTCTATGTACAAAAGCACAGAATTACAGACTGGACGTTCATCTTTAGATTTCCCATGCCACAGAAAGGTTATTTCAGCCTTGGCTAATGAAGGTTAAGATGACTACAAACCTAAGTTTAAAGTATAAATTTTTTTCAAAGAAACATAGTCCACTCGTGATCAGTTTGCATTTTCCTAGCTTAACGCTGTAGAAAGTAGGAAATAAGCATTTGTCCCTCCACGTGTTCAATCAAGATGACATTCTCTCCTCATATTTCAGCTGCTTCTTTTTCACAGTTGTCACTAGCAAGGTTGGCTGTCAATAAATTTTAGTTCCTAAAACACAGAACACAGTCTATGACAAGGACTGAGGTGAGTAATGTTGCCTTGGGTTTAAAATATTTCTGGAGAGGAAGTATAAACTGTAGTTATGCATAGACACTTTTACAGAAATGATTTTGGGTAAAATTGTTTGCACAAAACCCCCATATTAAACACAGAAATTTATTTCACTATCTATTCATTTATAGCTTTACCAAATGTTCATTAGGTTCCTACAAAGCTGCCATTGCATTAAGATCTGAAGGAAAGGGGATTAAAGGAAACATTTCATTTGTTTAAGCCAGAAAAAAACCTTCTTTGAAAATCAGTGCACTTGATTGATTGATTGGTTGATTCCTGCAGACAGTCTTAGAATTGGTAGAGGTCATAAATGACAAAGAAAGCAAAAAAGTCTATTTGGACAGTGACCATCACCAGAAGAAAACTGGAGATTCATAACAAGAAGGTGCCCACTGTCCTCAAAGACTGTACTTCAAAGATGAGTAGGGTCCCAAAGATAAGGCCAAACACGAATACTGACGAGTAGCAACAATGAACTTTGCAAGTACCATAAAGCCATGTAATCACAATGGTTTGGAAATTTATTCTGATGACAGTAAGCTCACTCAAATGTCCTATTGTGGCAGGTACATGGAAATCGTTGGTGCAGTTATGTAAGACCTGACTGAGGACAATATAAGAATGGCTGCCATATGTAGCAATGTTGCAGAGGGCTTGTTAGCATACACAAGGCTATGGTTTCAAACTTGAACACTTCAAAAATTGGACGATAAAGGGTAGATGGTAAAAATCCCCATCAACTTCTAATCTCTGTGTAAGGGTAAATTTCAGGACTTTCATGGGAGTTATGAGATATCATTTGATGATTGGCAGAATGTAGATGTTAATGATGATATCAAAATGATGCATAACAGATTTTATTTGCAAGCAGTAGAAACTTAAACTTATTCAAGCAGAAGCAAAATATAAAATTCTAATGAGAAGCTAATAGCATTAGGGAAAGAGATGAGAAACATAGTCCATACATTACTTAGATAGAAATTGTTTCCCAAATCAATACTGTTTCCTGGATACACATCAGACTTGAAGTTTAGACAGAAACAACAGTAAAGGTTGTTGTTGTTGTCGTCGTTGTTGTTGTTATTGTTGTTATTGTTGTGCTTTAGAGGACAATTTCATTGAATGTTACTTATCAGAGATCATATAGGTTTCTTCTGATTTTCTTAATGCCTTCTTAAAATTCATTTTAATAGATAGAGAAATGGCTCAAAAATTGAAAACTTGTCACACATATCAGTGGATGGGATTGCAGTTCAGATCCTCAGACCCACTTTAAGGCAGAGCATACATTGTGGCCATCAGCAATATCACAACTCACCAGGCAAAGGCAAGGAATGCTCAGTGCAAGCTGGCTAGCAAGACCAACTGAACTGGAGAGCTGCGATTTCAACAGCAGACTCCGAATTAATAAAATGTAGAATTATTAAATAAGATACTCTGGTATCCATATGGTCACACACATGACTGTCTACACATATATGCATGCCTACAAAATGTAACTACAATACACTAATGTACATTCACCTAAAGTGATCAATAAGTAAATGAAATAGATGAATCATTATAACAACAGCAAATTTATTCACCAATAAGCCAAGTCTAAATCTTGAGCCAATTATACTCACCTAGAAGGGTAGTTGTTGAACACACAGGTACATGTTTTATACACTGACTGGTACTGATCTCCATCGAAGGAGGAGCAGTAGAGAACAACAATATCAACCAACCAGACCCCCAGAGCTCCCAGGGACTAAACCACCAACCAAAGAGTACACATGGATCGACCCATGACTCCAGGCACATATGTAGCAAAAGATGACCTTGATGGACATCAGTGGGAGGAGAGGCCTTTGGTCCTATAAAGGCTCAATGCCCCAATATAGGGGTATGTCAAGGTGGGGAGGCAGAAGGGAATAGGTGGGTGTGTGGGGGAGCACCCATATGGAGGCAGGGGGTAGGGGGATGGGATACAAGCTTTCTTAAAGAGAAACTTGGAAGAGGGATAATATTTGAAATGTAGATAAGGAAAATAGCTAATAAAATGAAAAGTAGCAGGAGGAAAAATAATAGGAGAAAAGGAGTAGCAGGTTTACGAATTTCATGTGGACCTCAGCAACATAGGAGTTGCTTGTAGAACATGAAGTGTTTTGGGAAAATCAGTGTTAATATTTGGGCCTTAACATATTAGTATGTTTTAAACATTAAGGGAAGTAGGATTGATGCAGAAATACAAGGCCAAGATCAAAGTAAGGCTCCATGTCTGTAGTTAGGCTGTTGATTTTCTTATCATAATTGTGACAAGCATGGAAAAGCTCTTCACATTTTCCTGGTGAAATTTCTTTCCTTTTTTCCTTGAGCTGAAAAATATTAAAATTCCGTGTTCTAGAAATCACAATTAAACACTGGAGGATTTTAGGACTTCACAGAAAGTTGTAAATTTAACTCATTTAAAAATTGTCCTCCGTGACTACTATTTTATATTGCTTTCTCATTTAAGCAAGAATCTGTTAAAGTCATGACACAGATATAATAATCATCTCCCACTCATATGAACCCTCATTTCTGAAGTGAAGATTTATAAACTATAAAAATGACAGTTAAAGTAGTGTGATTGTATTTTTATAATTAGCAAGAGCTGAATATAACCAATAGCTCTCAATTAATTGCTCTATTATCAATGACATAAACACTGTCCACCCTTCAATTTGTGCTTATTACCAACTCTAAATACTACATGAACAGCCAAGTAAATGAAAAAGTTGATTTCTACAGATTAGAAAAAAGGCAACAAATTTATCACACAAATTGATCAATTTATAAGAATTTTGAAATAAATTAAGGTAAAGAATTAGAGATGAGTCTGTATACAATGGTGACATTTCCTCAGAAAACTGATCTGAAAAAGAAATGCTTCAAGAAATTGTTAGAATTAAATTCATTCCAGATGAAAGAACAGAAGAACAAAAGCCTTCCACTAAAATTTGTTCTGAACCTTTGGAGACCACCTCCAGTAGATAGGCATGGACCCCAGTCAAGGGATCGGGCCACCCACACATCTCAAAGTTTTTTTGTTTTTTTTTTATTAACTTGAGTATTTCTTATATACATTTCGAGTGTTATTCCCTTTCCCAGTTTCCGGGCAAACATCCCCCTCCCCCTTCCCCTACTTTATGGGTGTTCCCCTCCCCATCCTCCCCCCATTGCCGCCCTCCCCCCAACAATCTAGTTCACTGGGGGTTCAGTCTTAGCAGGACCCAGGGCTTCCCCTTCCACTGGTGCTCTTACTAGGATATTCACTGCTACCTATGAGGTCAGAGTCCAGGGTCAGTCCATGTATAGTCTTTAGGTAGTGGCTTAGTCCCTGGAAGCTCTGGTTGCTTGGCATTGTTGTACATATGGGGTCTCGAGCCCCTTCAAGCTCTTTCAGTTCTTTCTCTGATTCCTTCAACGGGGGTCCTATTCTCAGTTCAGTGGTTTGCTGCTGACATTCGCCTCTGTATTTGCTGTATTCTGGCTGTGTCTCTCAGGAGCGATCTACACTTCTGCACTTCTTTGCTTCATCCATCTTGTCTAATTGGGTGGCCGAGAAATGTCTCTTTCAGAGGAAGAACAGGAACAAAACATGGAACAGAGACTAAAGGAAGGGCCAACCCGGGACTGCCCCACCTGAGGATCCATGGTGTCTGCAGATACCAAATCCAACACTGCTGCCATTTTATGATCAAAGCTACCACTGCAAATGGCTTGATCACTTTTAGATTTCATATATATATACATCTATTAATTTGGATTTATATCTTTAAATTTTGTAGCTGAGATTGGATATTATTTGCATTTTTGTTTCATAACAGCATATGCTTGTATAAAAAACATTGCAAATTTTAAAGCGATTAGATGTTTGCTATCCTCTTAAAAGTATAGAATTAAAAAGGTAATTTAAATTTTAATAGATTTTATGTATTTTTTATTCATTTAATTTATTGTGGGTGTGGGTACCTATTTGGCATAGTATACATACCGAGGTCAGAGGATAATAGACAGAAATATTTTCTCTTCTTCTACCACATGAAGCTCAAGAAGGATGACCAAAGTGCAGATGCTTTAGTCCTTCTTAAAAGGGGGAATAAAAATATTCTTAGGAGGAGATATGGAGACAAAGCTTGGAGCAGAGACTGAAGGAATGGCCATTCAGAGCCTGCCACACCCGGGGATCCAGCATATATGTATGTCACCAAACCTAGACAATATTGATGAAGCCAAGATGTGCATTCTGAGAGGACTTGATATAGCTGTCTCCTGAGAGACTCAACCATAGTGTGATAAATACAGAGGCAGATGATAGCAGCAAACCATTGACCTGACAATGGGATCCCCATTGGAAGAGTTAGAGAAAGGTATGAAAAAGCTGAAGGGAATTGCAACCCCATAAGATCAACAATACCAATCAACCAGAGCTCCCAGTGTCTAAACACCACTCAAAGCGTACACATGGACAGACCCATGGCACCAGCTTCATATGTAACAGAGAATGGCCTTGTTGGACACCAAAGGGAGGAGAAGCCCTTGGTCCTGTCAAGGTTGGAGCCCCAGTGTAGGGTAATGTCAGGGTGGGAATGGGGTTTTGGGGAGGGGGAATACCCTCATAGAAGAAGGGGGACAGGGATGGAAGGAAAATGGAGAAAGGGAATAACATATAAAACATAAATAAAAAATATCCAATAGAAACTTGCGCTCCAACAAATTGGAAAAAAAACTAAAATAAATGAATACTTTTCTATATAGACTACATTACTAAATTAAATCAGTATCAGACAAACAAATTAAACAGATACCTAGTGAAATAGAAGAAGCCATTATAAATCTCTGAAGCAAAAAGACCAAGGCCAGATGGTTTTAGTGAAGACTTAAAAGAAGAGTTAAATCTGATATTCTTTAAATATTTCCACATAGAAGACACAGAAGAACCTTTCCCAATTCACTCTTTTGGTCCACAGTTACTCTGATACTAAACTACATAAAGACCCAACAAAGAAAGAGAAATATAGACCATTTTTCCTGAAGACAAAAAAAAATACCACATGCTTTAATCTTGTAAGAAGAGTTTTTGCTAATGTTTTTTATATTTTATTAGTGGCTTTAATATTTATTATTTTTCAATTTTACATGTTACTGTATTTCCTTTATTTTTTTTCTGTTGCTGTTTTCATCACTACCAAAAACAAATAGTTTATCTGGAGAAGCCTGGTATAGTCTTGCCTCAGGGAGAGCTCCTTTTTTCTTTTCCCTGCCACAGTCCCCGCCCATAAATACAGAAAACTGGGACATGGATTTGCAAGTTAAGTGCTTGATAAAGTTCAATCAAGATCCAAAATAAAACCAGACAGTCGTGTCCTTCTCTGCATCATTTTGTGTTTGCATAATGTGTCTTAGAGGATGCCACAGTGAAAACATGCACCAGAGGCACAGCTCTCCTGCTGTCTGGCACCGAGAGTGTGGCTTTGGACCCCTTTCTGATTTTCAAAGGTCAGAGCAGACTCTGGGCTGCCTAGATCTTTCTCATTCTTATTGTCCTTTCTTTTTTGAATGAACTTTAAAAAACATTTTTGATTGACTTGTATTTCAGTAAGAACAGGTATATGTGGATCTCCATTTATTTACAAAAAACCTGTTTGCAAATATTCAATTCAAATGAAAACATACATGCTAAATAGGTATTAGCATTTTGTGTCATTGTCGCAAAAATGACTGAAGGAAAAAAATCACCTTTACAAATTTCAACAGAGAAATAATACTGCCAGTTTAATATCACACTAAATAAATCAATGAATTGTTTCTTATTCTAGTATTTGGATTTGAAGTCATGTGCACATGGCTCTATTTGAAATGTTCTTGATTACAAACAAAATAATGCAGAGAATTAAAATGTATGCATATACATTTACATATTGACATATGTCTCAAAACCTCAAATAATTTCACAAAATGTTATAGTGATATGAATGTCTACCTCCTGGAAATTCACCCTGGCTCTGTTTACGCACACAGTGTGAATATATGCCTAGGGCCATTGCCACAGGCATATCTAAATTATCTCATGTACTACCTATTATAGGTTAGAATTGAAATTTTTCATATTGTCAGAGCTATGAAACGAACCTCAATATCAAGTCCTTTCATTTATATGACAAGTAACACTGGCTTATGCCCTAAAGTGGTTTTCTTCTCTGGTTTTGACAACTTTAAGGGAAATAAAGAGACTTTGTGTCATTCAATGACATTTTTTTCCAGAAATTGAATTTTTTTAAAAAGATTTTCTTGTTAGATCTTGCAAATATGAAACAAGTAACTAAAATGTTTTATCTCTCTTGCATTATTAGATATAATGTGATATCTACTTCATTCTATGACAAGGGACTACACAATGAAACATAGAACTTTCATAACTGAACAGAATAACTTCCTATATAAATAGTTATACTAGTCTGCATATAAAATTTCCAGATTTCCAGTGACAGTTATTTGACTTGATCAAAGTGGTCCACAACTTAGGTTTATTGAATAGGATCATTCATTAAGTTTATAGTCAGTGACAGATGTGGATTTCTTCAACTTCATGTTTTGCTTGATAGAGCAGCCAGAGGCAGAAAGGATTTGAAATATAATATAGGTCCTGGCTCACATTATAATACTAAATGAATGTGTGAGTTGGTTGCACCCCAATCCCCTGAACCGTCCCTGAACTGAATCTGGTCATGGGGAAGAAAGGGGGTTCAGAGTAAATCTCCTTTTGCTATTCCTTGTTGTCTCACTACTAGGTCTAGGTCTTTGGAGACAGGACTGGAGACCGAGACAGAAAATTAAGCAGTCATTTAGCCCCTGAATTTCAACCACATTCGTAGCTCTGTTTTGATCATTTGCATTTCACAGTGATCACTGTGCTATGAAAAAACATTGAAAGCACAAGCCCTTTTCTTGGTGTGTGTTAAAAGAGAAAGACATCTGATGTGGGATGTATATTGCCTCTGCTCTCACATCTGTACCTCACTGAAGAAAGCAGGCAAAAGCTAACACTTGCTACATCCAGTGTGTACATATTTCTTCTTCAAACTGTTTCTTATGTAACTTGTTATGAAGTGAGATTTCTAATTCTCCTGGGTGCAAGCGGGTGATATTTTGGTCAATGTCACTTTCCTTCAAACAGATTATGTTCATGTATATACATAATTCAAATAAAATGACTGCCATACAGAGAGAGAGAGAGAGAGAGAGAGAGAGAGAGAGAGAGAGAGAGAGAGAAAGAAGAGAGAGAGAGAGAGAGAAGAGAAGAGAGAGAGGAAAGAGAGAGAGGAGAGAGGGAGAGGGAAGGAGGGAGAAGAGAGAGGAAGAGATGGAAGGGGGAAGGGGAAGGGAAGAGGGGAGGGAGCAAGGGGAGGGGGAGGGGGAAGAGGAAGGAGAAGGAGAGAAGGAGGGAGGGTGGGAGGAATGGGACCAGTCATCACAACAGGGATATGATGAAAAACTTGTTTCTACCATCAAGAAAAGGAAGTAATGAAAGAATGCATGCTTTTGTCACTCGAGATTTCTTTATCCATTGTATATATCCCAGGATTTTCTGTCCAGAGATTCATCTTGTTAGCAATCAAGACGGGCCCCTAATATCAATCAACAGAGGAACCAAGTCAAGCAATGTTACTTAGTAGCCCATTGACAGAGTGGTTCTAGATTTTGTCAAGTTAAAAATTAACCCAAGATATAGCAATGTCACATGGTATTTCATTCAATAGTACATGGTATATGATGTCGGTGCCATAGGATTATATTGCATAGTTATTTTACACACCTTTGATTTTCCAGTATTCCTTATTATGTTTGGACAGCTGAACTGCTTATCAACACATTTACCACAATGTGTCTTAAAACTTAGTGTATATGTGATTATACCTACACTAAGTATTTTAAATACCAAAATTTTTCATAGCTTTGTAGAAAAAGATGTAGAACATTTGGGGTCTGGTAAGAAACCAATCCTGTGCTGGTTCATAGAAGGTGTGTGTGTGTGTGTGTGAGAGAGAGAGAGAGAGAGAGAGAGAGAGAGAGAGAGAGAGAGAGAGAGAGAGAGAGAGAGAGAGAGAGAGAGAATTCATGGTAGACCACCTGCCTGATACTTTGTCTTGCATTTCCAGCACATTAAAAATGATAGTTTTATGGCTCACACGGCAAGAACAATATGAGAGATGATGTCTTCTGAGACAATTTTCAACTATACTAACTCCTTATGGTAGGCTACTAGACTCATGTTTCATTTCCTTCAAGAAATATCACATATGTATATCGTCATAATAGGAGTTGGTATTTCACATAAGAATTTTAGTCTAACAAATATTCGGTCACTCACTACTGCAGAAAGAATTAGGGTTACAAATATAATTATTAGGTGACCCTGAGAGGAGAAAAGTACATTGAGTGTTCCAGATGCATCTAATATATTCAGGATTCTAGAAAAAAAAATAAGGCACCTAAGTCAATAAAAGGTACGGAAATTACTTCTTTTTGCAAAGATGTAAATTGAGGAATAGAACATGAGTCCAACTGCAAGAGACCTCTGGCACCTCAGAAAAACAGTAAATTCCTTCTTAATGAGTTCTTCTGAAGATCAGCAATCCTGAAGATATTTTATTTTATTGCAGTTATAATTTATTTGTACTTTTTCATACTTATGGCATTACAGCTGTATATTGCTTTAGATTTCTGTGAAAAGCTGTACTAATATTGAAAAAGTTAAAAGTTTAACCAAGTAAAACTTAACTATAGGAAAAAACGGCTCAGTGGATATAATGTTTGTTGTGGAAACATGAGGCCCTGGTGTTTTGACAATCACTGCTCACTTAAAAGGTGGCAGAGTGACCAGGATATTTAACCCCATAAGTAGGAGGTAGCTAAGTCACAGAACCTCACTACTTATTCAGTAGCCAGGAACAGTGGGAGAGTCAGGAAGGAAGGTATCCATCTCTGGCATTTAAAAAGGCACACAAACAAATCTTATAATAATATGAATGTGCACATGCAGACAATACAGGTGTTGATAAGCACAGTGAATGACATAAGAAAATTAAAGAGGGTTTTTATTCACAGAAAGAAAGATAAAAGAAGAAATAGGAGAGAAAATAAGTTTATATTATGAAATATTCAGGGATCTCTCCCTTCTCAGAGGAGAAGGGGAGAGAAGATTTAGGAAGAACTGTGTGAGGATATACTCGGATCAGAGGGTGGGGAGGGGCTGATATTGGGCTTACAGGGAATAAATAAATTAATGAAAAATATGACAAAAATGTTGAATAACTAAATATCTTTCGTGTTTCCAAATTTCACAGATCTTGTCATGTGAAGTACTATCCGCAGGTTTCTAGAAGACACTTTAAATAGAGTAGAAATTTCTATTTCTTTATAAGATTTTCTTTGATTTTTCTAGAATGACGACTCTAGGTCATTACAGTGAAGTTAGTTCTTATCCACAACCTGAGGGTCATCTTAAATTATTCCCCCTCATCTTTATTCTGCCCTGAATACATGTTTGCACTTTTGCTTGTCATTTCTTTTCAGTTGTTTTAATTATTTCACCATATTGAAAATAGATTCTTTTCTCATATAATATATTCTGATTAAAGTTTCCCAATCCCTTTACTCCTCCCACCATCCCTTTCCTCTGGATCTGCTTCCTTTTTGTCTCTCATTAGAAAAGAACAGGTTTCTAAGAGATAACTAAGCATGACAAAATAAAATCCAATATGTTGAATCAAAATCTATCATATCAAAGTTGTACACAGCAAAATAACAGAAAAAGTCGAAAGAGCAGTCTGTCCAAAAGACAGAGATGCACTTGTTCACACACTCAGGAGTACTATAAAAAACGATAAGCTAATAACACAGAGGTCCTGAGGCAGACCATTGTAGGCTAGCTGCTTCAATCTCTGTGAGCTCATATGTGCCTTGTTTAGTTGATTTAAAGAGGCTTGTTCTTCTAGTGTCCAACATCCTTCTGACTCCTACAATCTTTCTTGGGATTTTCATGAGCTCTGAGAGGAGGATTTGATGGAAAATTCTAATTTAGGGCTCTCTCTCTCTCTCTCTCTCTCTCTCTCCTCTCTCTCTCTCTCTCTCTCTTCTCTTCTCTCTCTCTCTCTCTCTCTCTCTCTCTCTCTCTCTCTCACACACACACACACACACACACACACACACACACACACACACAAACTACACATTCCCCATCACCTTCACAGATTCTAGGAAGTTTCCTGTTCTAGGCTTTCATCCTGACATCACCCCCAAAAGTTCATCAATTCCAAACATCTCTCCTAGCCCCACCGCAAATGCTTTGCCTTGAAACTTTGTTGCTGTCTTATAACACTCTTACTCTGGGGATGTGATCTCCGGCCAGTCTTTTCCAGAATATATTATTTCATCATCCAGTTCATCGTGTTCATTATCAGTAATCCCCATCTTCACTGTTACCCTTCCTCTAATTTTCTGGTTTTCCCATGAGGATATGAATATGAAGCCCTATGGTATTTACTGAATACCCACCATTTAGTATATTATTCTTAGAGCTGTGAGATATATAGGTAGATGGATGGATGGATAGATAGATAGATAGATAGATAGATAGATAGATAGATAGATGGATGGATGGATGGATTGATAGATAGACAGACAGACAGACAGAGGATGAATTTGTCTTCCGCTGAAAGAATACCCACAACGTCTCTGAGAAGGAAAGACATGTTGGCACTGAGAGACTGTCCAATACGGCTATACAGTACTACCCAGTTACCCAGGTTTCTTTTCCTTTCCTTTGTTCATTGTCTGAGTTATTCAACTATTTTTCAGATTCTTATTTAATAAGAATATAATCTAAATCCCTGCGACTCCTTGATATTGTGTTTTTATAAATATATACTATGTATAAAAATATTCTGATTTCAGGTGATGAAGAATATAGTAGATATTAAGGTAGCATGAAAATATTGCCAAAATATAGTACCTTTTGTAATGGCAACACCTATCAGCTATCTAGTTCTATTTGAAGCAGCCTAGATAACATAATATATTTTCCTAATAGTTGACATAACAAATCTACCCATAGCTTCTTTTATTTTTCCTTCATCAACTGTAAGCACAAGGTATTTAGTAATAAGTTTATTATCAACAAATTGCTCCATCATTGTCTTGGTACTTACATCTAGAAAATATAAATTTTATAGACATTGACCTTAAAATTACCATTTTATAAATATATAATTCCATGTTGCCCAGTGAATACTATGGGGCAGCATCAGCTGCCCTGAGCAGTGTGCTATCCCTGAGAGACCTTCATGGTCATGTTTCCTCTCCACCTATCTTCATCAGACTTTCTAATCTGGAGTCACACAGCCCAAGGATATATATCTCAGAGGCCTGCCATACCAGGATCATGGATGTTAGCCTCCCATCTCAATTCCTACAACAATAGGAACGTCCAAGGTCTAAAGTCATCTAGATGACTAAAGGCCCTTGAAAGAACACAATCCACAAAAAAACCAAGGCAATATAACACCTTCAGAGTGCAACAAACCTACTACAGAATTATCTGGATATCCTAACACAATGGGACACAAGAAAATGACCTAAAATCCAATCTCATAAAGATGATAGAAATCCAGAAAGAGGATTAATTATTTATTAATTATTAATTAATAAATCCTTTAAGAAATACAGGAAACTACAGTCATAACGGTAAAGGCAGTTAAAGATGAAACAAATAAATCCCTTACAGATATACAGGAAAAATACAAATAAACAGGTGAAGGAAATAAATAAAATGATCCAAGACCTGAAAGTGAAAATAGAAACAATAAGAAAACACAAACGGAGTTAATTCTAGAAATAGAAAACCTAGAGAAGACAACAGGAACAACAGATGCAAGAATACCAGAGATGGATGAGAAAAATCTCAGCCAAAAATAATCAATACAAGAAATAGATACATCAGACAAAAATGTTAAGTCTTAAAAAAAATTTCTCTCATGAAACATCCAAGAAATCTGGGATAACATGAAAACACCTAGCCTAAGAATAATAGAAATAGAAGATTGTGAAGAGTCTCAGCCCCAATGTCTAGAAATTACTTTCAACAAAATCATAGAAGAAAACTTTCCCAACCTAAAGAGATGCCTATAAACATATAAGAAACCAACCAAATTAAATTATGTGGTATAGAGCTAAATAGAATTCTCGACAGAGGAATCTTAAACAGAGGAGAAGCTCTTAAAGAAATGTTCAAAGTCCTTAGTCATCAGGAAAATGCAAATCAAACAACTCTGAGAATCCATTTTATACTGGTTAGAATGACCAAAATGAAAAGCTCAACTTATAGCACATACTGGTACGTATGTGGAGCAGGGGAAACACTCCTCCATTATTGGTAGAATGCAAACTTATACAGCCACTGCAGAAACCAATTCGGTAATTTCTCAGAAAAATGGGAATAGTTCTACCTCATGATCCAGCTATACCATTGCTGGGCATACATCCAAAAGATGTTCCACTATATCACAGGGGCACTTGGTCAACTATGTTTTTAGAAGCTTTATTCATAATAGGTAGAAACTGAAAACAACACAGACTTCCCTCCCTCAGCTGAAGAATGAATACAGAAAATGTGGTACATATGCACAATGGATTACTATTCAGCTGTTAAAAACAGACAACATGAATTTTGCAGGTAACCTAGTCCCCAAAACACATGTATGGCATATATTCACTTATAAATGCATATTAGCCTTAAAATACAGGATAGCTACATTAAACTCCACAGACCTAGATAAGAAGGAAGACCCAACTGAGGATGCTTGAATGTCACTTAAACTGGAGGGTGTTAAAATAGTGATAGGAGGCAGATTGATGGAGGGAACTGGGTGGGAGTGAGTATTGGGTGGAGAATGGAGAGGTTCATGATTGGCATGGGAAAAAGCCAGTAGAGATGGCCAGATGGCCATGGAAATGAATGGAAATCTGCAACTGGCAGAGGTGGAGAAATTGGAGGCATCTTGAGGATGTTAAAGAGATCTGGGATAGGGGAAGCACCCAAAAATCAATGGGAGTGACCTTAGCTTCCAATCATGGCAGTGGGGACATGGAACGTGAGAGGTCACCTCCTATAGCAAGGCAGGAACCCCAGTGAAATTATAGAGACACCAACCTACTCACAAAACTCTCTACCCAAAATTTATCCTGTCTACAAGAAAGGCAGGGAAGGGAGATGGAACAGAAACTGAGGTGAATGGCTAACCAATAACTTACCCAATTAGGGACCCATCCCTTTGGTCTATTAATATGAATATGATTATGAAGCTCTATTATGTTTCCAGACAGGAACCTAGCATGCTTGTTTCTATGGGGTTCCACCCAGCAGCTGACTCAGATGAATGCAGAGAACCACAGACAAACATTGAATGTAATTTGGGGACTCTTATGTAATAGTTGGGGGAAGGATTGTAGGCTCTGAAGGGGATAGAAACTTCATGGTAAGACCAAGAGTCAACTAACCTGGACCCTTCGGGGTTCTCAAAGATTGAAGCATCAACCAAAGAACATACACAGGCTATACATGGGCCTCCCTGAACAGATGCAGCAGATGTGTGTGGAGATTGGTCTTCATACGGGTACAAACCGTGGAGCAAGGGTTCCCTCTAAAGCTGTTGTCTGTGATGCTTGTCTGGCCCCAGTGAGAGAGTATGTAACTATCTCTTCAGAAACTTGATGTTCCAGGGTGGGAGTATAACCAGGCAGTGCCCTCTGAGAGAAGAAGGGGAGGGGAATAAGGGAACAATCTCGGGAGGAGGGAATTGGAGGGATGCAGCAATCTGGATGTAATGTGAATAAATGAATTCTAAAAAAGACTATACTTCCAAGATTGAAATAACAGTTGTAAGACAAGAAGCCAAGTTTGAAGGAAAATTACAGAATCAGGGAAAAAAATCTAAGTTTTTGCTTTGTGTTTTCATTCTACTTTTAAAATTGATGTACTCCTCACTAATATCTATGAGTCATTTTCTATTTGTTTAGGTCATGATATAAATTTAGGTTAAGAACAAGGTCTTCAAAGGAAACAAGAGTTTGTGAAGGGTGTATAGACTTACAAAATATCAACATTAGCACATTTACACTTTATAGAACCTTTCATGGAAATGAATAGATGACTGGTACACTTCAAGTCTAAACATCTATTTTATTTGTAACTTTAGAGTCCTGTAAAGTTTTAATATTTCATAACACTATTCATGGTGTTGCTGTTTCATGGGGAAGCTACCGATCCTTTCTACTATCTAAAAGTCTCTGAGAGTAAAACGAACGAGAATTCTAAACATGTCAACACAGCTCCACAGTATTTCTAATTGGATATTCAAATGCTCTAGTGAACACACCTCGGAGTTTTCACTCATGAAAACATAACCAATTATATTACCTCAACTTTTTCGCTGATGCTTTGATATATGTTTTAGAATCTAAATATTAACACACTTTTTGTCTGGAGAGTTGGTTATAACAAGGAAATCTTATGTTCTTTAAGCATTCTGTTCAAATAAAGAGAAGTTTAGCAGCTTAAAAATATATCACCATATGATAAATGAAGCCCATTTAAGTCTCTTCTCAATGGGTCTTGAAAATATCTTTTGATTTCCTTCAACAGTGTCTTGCACCTAAACTTTTATTAATTATCCTTATACAAGGAGTTCTTGAAAGAGACTTATCCAAAATCAATTGGGAAAAGAAATAAACTGTCACAGTAAAAAGCTAGAGGCTTTATTGTAACCATTTTTTATTATACATTTTCAGCAAATTAACTCTTGAACATTGTAATTTTCAGAATACTTTTATATAAAACAAGTCAAAATTCTTTACTTCTTTTGGATTCTTAAAAGTGATGATTCCTGAGCTCTTAGTGGAAAAAAAATGAGTCAAGAGTAACTAAAAGCCTTCTTTTTTCTCACATACAAAAAAGAGCATCAGTACAAGCCTCCAATATTCCCAAGACAGATTAGAAATACAGTTTCTGATTTATATTAAATCAGGAAATATATTCATAGCCATTAAGATCACAGCCTTTGACCAAGTCCTAGGATTAGAGAGAGATTAATATTTTCCCTTTAAGATAACCCCTTATAATTCCCTGGTCTAACACTCGCTACGTGGTGACAGAGATTCATACAGAATATTTATCTAAATCTCACCTAGAAATCCTGTGCCTAAACTCAGTCAATATGTAAATTTTGAGGCCCAATGAATGTCTCATTCGTAAGGTATCTAATGTACCTCGAATACTTAATATCTGTATTGAATGAATCTCTAATTACAAAACATTTCATTTGAATTTGTTCCCTCTAATGATGTGAAACAAAGTTGGCCATGAAGTATGGCTCTAACAAGTGGTGACTGCTAATGAGCAGTGTTTCCATATTGTATTAAACATTTCATGCATTTCTGAATAGATCATATATTTGGTTGTCTGAAGAGATGGCACCAAATTCCACACTGCTTATATTAGTTTAGAGGACCAGTGATCAAGTCCTAGAATCTACCATGTATGTAGGTTTGTGCGAGGGGATGGGATGAGGTTGTTTACAAAACGTGTTTTCTCTGTGTAGGCCTGGCTGTTCTGGAACTCAATCTTTAGATCAGTCTAGCTTCAAACTCACAGAGATCCACCTGCTTCTGTTACCCAAGTGCTGGGATTAAAAGCATGTGCCACTATTTCCTAATAGTAAAATTTGAGTCTTATACATATGTGTGCATGTGTATCGATGTGTCTATATAACACACACACACACACACACACACACACACACACACACACACACACACGCGCGCGTATAAACTGTAGTTTGTGGCCAGACATTTTAAGACATTTTTCTTAAATCATTTTCTTGTTTAATTATAATTATTTTTGCCTTTATGTTAAAAACGAACTATAAAACATTATTTCCTTTTTGCTATAGCAAGTCCTGTTTAGTTTAGGTTATAATATATAATTATGTAAGTTTGATAAGATTATTTTAGAATATCAATAGAGAGAAAATGAAATTCATGCAACAGGCTTATATAAAGAAAAGTAACTTGTGTGACATTGATCATTTAATCATTATAAAAATATTAAGTGGGGCTGAAGTGATGGTTCAGTTGTTAAGAGCACCAACTGCTCGTCCAGAGATCCTGAGTTTAATTCCCAGCAACCACATCCACCTCACAATCATCTGTTAGGTAATCTGATGCCCTCTTCTGGCATGCAGGTATACATAGCGCATACATATACACACACACAAACAATCACATACACACACACACACATCATAAATAACATAACATATATAACATAAATAAATCTTTAAAGAAGAAGTAAACAGAAGCACATTCTGTTGATGTCAAAAGTAACAAATCTTAACTAAACATAAAAGCCTCCCTTTGGCAATACTATTTCTATAGATTTCCTAAGGGAATGAAAACTTTTGTTCGTGGATTTGCACTTCAATTAAAACTTTGTCTCAGAAGTGGCTTTCTTCTGCTTTTACTTTCTAAATTCTTTCTTCTGAGAAAGTATAAAGAACTTAAAAGATTGGGGGCAAGAAGACATGTACATTAAGACGAAATCAAGAGGCAGTCCATCTCAAAAATTTCTCAAGTCTTTGTCTGATTATATTTCCTTTGAGAACAAAAACTAAGAATTATATGACATAACTGTTTCATCACAAGTCCTAAGTACAAGAGACAGACACTGATGGCTGCTTACCAATGACAAGTGCAGGAAAAAAAATAGCTGACTGGGAGTTGTTTTTGAATTTGTTTCTATCTCCATACAGGAGAGTTTCAGTTAACAGGAATGTTAAGGTTTGGATCTGAAGTGTCCCAGAGTGTTAGACCTTTGAGTCCTTACCTGATGAAAGTGTTTGGAGGAGTTGTGGAACCTTTAGGGGATACAGACTAAAAACAGTTTTTAATTATGAAAGATGGTATAGATTTGAATAACCTTGTGAGCACTGTGCTGTGCAAAGAACATTCTATAGCACTTTACCAGTAAGGAAGCTTTTGTATTTGACAAGCATTCAATTTCTCATCAGTTTCACTTGATTGTTGGGTCAGAGTTCAAATATGAAAAGAATTGAGTTTCAGTTGTGGATGACTCTGCTAGGGAATTCTGAAGTTAGCCAAGGCCAAATGTTAAAAATGTTTTTCCAGTTATCTACCATACTGGACTCTTGGGATCACTGATGGACTCACCTGATTGTGAAGCCTATAGGAGATAGAAATACTGTGATGTTTGCATGCAGAATTTCTTACTGACACAATTGCTTCCACAGTCTCCTACACCCAGTACAAAAACTAGAACAAGGACTGTTAGCCTGGCAACAAACCTGGAGGAATAAAATAATCTTATTAAATGGCAGGTAGCGTTACATTCATATCTTTCAACAAGACGGAGAGCTGTCATATCTTTTCATTCCTAATGAGATGTAGACTCTCTCTGTAGATTAGGATAGCCCTTAATTTGTGATATCTTTCCTGCCTTTGACACCCACGTTATTCAATTGTATACATGTATCAAAAAGCTTGACTGCTACATTGTTTTATAGATAATAAAATTATTTTATCAATACATTAGTAAAATGATCAATTAATCCAATTGCCAATTAATAAAATGATCCTTGAAACATTGAAATATTCTGAGAGACTCTATGCATAATATATATACATATATACATATATGTGTGTGTGAGTGTGTGTACGTGTGTATGTTTCATACATCCCACTTCATTAAACTTAAGTTAGTAGATTCATATCTTCTCTCCCCACCACCCCTGTTTCAGCTTTATAGCTTCCTTTTAGATAAATGCTTACTGAATACTGCCTATGTAAAAGCGACAGATTTTCCACTCGGCACTTTTAAGCACTCATAATAACACCACACACAGCTCTTCATGAAGTTTTCCTGAAAACTGTCTCCAATGAAAAAGTTCTGCCAGCTTGAAGCAAGAATGTCAATGAATTCTCTATACAGTAAAGAACCATAAAAGTAGGGAGGGAGGCTGTTGAATCAGGATCTTTTCTTACAGGTAGAAAAACCTGCCACGCTATAACTGAAGTACCCTGGTCTTCAGAAGGATAAATGAAATAAAGAACTTCCTCAAAGTAGCTATGGAGTGGCCAACTGTGGAGCAGATAGAGTTGGCATTTACTCAAAAATAAAAGTATAAAGGATGCTTGGCTTTAAAGTGCTTCCTACTGTCAAAAATATGAAAGGCTTTCCCTGTACATATCTGGCATCTTATAGAAAATTGAAACTCACTGTGCATAAGTGGGAAAAGATCATATTTCAAGAGAAAATGCTTGGGGTGGATGCTGACTTTTTGCAAAGTTAATTGCTTTTGGTATCATATATGAAAGAAAGAGTGAAGATCAGATAGAATTCGTGGGTTAACAAGACAGGATATCTGTAAGGCTAAGAGTTCTACTGCCTTTTCATGCAGCAAAGCACCAAGCTTTTCTCAAAATCCATGCAGATTGCTGAGCATGCCACATCCAACTAGTGTTACAGACTGGTTCCTTATAAACGTATCATCACAACTGTGTGCTATATTGTGGATCTTAGAAGGCCAAGGGTATTTCTAAGTCATGAAAGTGGTTGACTTGTAAACATTAGGGCCCAGCTTCAATCCATAAACTTCATATAAGATTTCTAGTCATTTTAGCATAAACCTATAATCTTGGCACTGGGAACATGAATTTAGGTGGATCACTGAGTCTCACTGGCTTGTCAGTGAAGTTTAATGGTCTAAGCTATAGGTCAATGAGAGTTGCCATCTTGGCGTCTTGTCTACCCAAATGCATGTTTATATGCACACACACACACACACACACACACACACACACACACACACATGCACGTGAGAAAAAATAATGAAACCAATCATAAAGTCACAAAGGTCTGTAATTGAAAGCCTAGTTCTTGGAAGAGGTGGATATGGGATGTGGTGGGACGGTCAGGAAGGTGGCCTTAGTAGAAGGGTATTAGGTGATTTCGAGATATCACTCATGTATCTTCCTCTCTCTTGTTTCCTGACTATAACTTGAGCTGGGTTGCTCCACGTTGTCTCACCACCATGCACTTTGTTGGCCAAGGCAACCAGGACAACTGATGACTGAAATCTCCAACATACCTTCAGCTCTATATAAACTGATGATCTCACAGCTGTTTCAGAAATGGAAGTCAACGGAAAACCTAGGTTCACAGACAAATAAACATAGATCATATATCTTTTTATAATTAATTGAATGTGGATACAAAGAAATATTAAGATAAAGTATCTTAATATAATTAATTATGGGATATCTCCTAAGGTAACTATATACAACTATAATGAAATCTTGATCTTAATTATTCTTGTATTTCTAATTTTTCCTCCATTATCTTTATTTAAAAAACACTTAAGTTGTACATATGGGGTCTAGCAACCAGAGCTTCCAGGGACTAAGCCACTACCTAAAGACTATACATGGACTGATCCTGGACTCTGACCTCATAGGTAGCAATGAATATCCTAGTAAGAGCACCAGTGGAAGGGGAAGCCCTGGGTCCTGCTAAGACTGAACCCCCAGTGAACTAGATTGATGGGGGAGGCGGCAAGGGGTGGAGGATTTATGTTTGCCCGGGAAACCGGAAAGGGAATAACACTCAAGAAATACAAGAAATACTCAAGTTAAATAAAAAAAAAAAAAACACTTAAGTTTACCTAAAATGAGTTTTATATTGAGAAAAACTCATGTTTTTATAAATATATTATTTTTAAATTTTTTCTTATATGCATATAATTTGTTTGATTGAGATCAAACCACTTCCTAGTCCCTATCTTCTAATTTCTCCCCAATCCTCCTACTTGTACCACTAACTTGATGTACCCATTGTGTTAAAAGCCCACTGAATCCACTTAGTGATGCCATTGCAATTAAAGGTATAGGATAATCTACTGAAGTAATATCTCAATGACTGGGTTCCTGAAGAAAACTCAGTCTCCCTTCCCAGCATCCATCAATTACTAGTAAATCCTCAGGTAGGGATATGAATTCTTGAACCTTCACATATATACTCACAAACACTGCTTTACATGCATACAAAGACAGAAAATAGATAAATGTTTTAAAAGTGAGTCAGACAAGGATGTAATTCCTAATCCAAAATTCTGATTTTCACCTTTGACTTCTAAGAATTTCAAAAACACTCACTAGACAGGAGTGAAATTTATTCTGGGGCTAGTAAGGTCATGGACATTAGAAAAGATTCCGTGACTGCCACTTTGCCAGACCAGCATAATTCTTTAAAACATTCTAAATCTTAGCCTGTACCCACAGAGAAATCTACCTACCATTCATCAAAGAAGCCTCCTTTTACCACAAGTGGAGACCTTCACGGAAAGACACATTGGACATAGTGCAAAGATTTTATGTGTGTGTGTGTGTGTGTGTGTATGCGTGTGTTGTGTGTGCATAAAACTGTATATATACATGTATATAGCAATACATATATATTTGTACATATCTATACATATGGGTGTGTCTGTGTGTTCGACAATAATAATGAAAGCAAAGATGTTGTTAACCTGAGAGTGGGAGTTGTGGGGGATTGGTTTGGGAGGATAGCTTAGCGAAGTTGGACAAAGAAAGGGAGGAGAGAGTGATATTTTATCTCAACTAAAAACATATTAAAAATAATTCCACTTCTTTTTCCTTTCCTGAGTACAAAATCCATTATTTCATTGAAGTTGTTAATGAGATGAGTAGAATGAGCTACAATGTGTTTCTCATGAGGTTTTCACCATTTTATTAGAGAAACTTACAAGTCTAGGGGAAAAAGCCACAACACCGTCTTTATGCTGGGGGTTCACTTAAAAAGTAAAGTCATTTGTCTAAAAGCAAATAAAGAGCAAAGAATTCTTTGCAAGACACATATCAAGGCTGTCTGACTCTGAAGGTTATGACTTCCTTACATCATGGCCAATCAGAAGTTTACTGTGTGCACTAGTATTTATCTTTTTATCAACAAATAAAACGTCTACAGCTCTTATGCTAATTTTTTTAAAAGTTTCTATCTACTTAAGATTCATGTATTCTTATGCATAGGAAAATGTACCTAATAATTACTTACTTGTACTTCATGCAGTCTTACCTGCATCGTTCTAATTATAAACCATGAATGAAATGCATGCATATCTGTTAATCTTAGGCTGTTTTCTTTTGAACATAAAAAAATAAAAAGTAAGTAATTTTGATCTGTGAAGCACTTATTCTTTCTTACTATGCTCTTAAGTCACAATTATTTATTAATGAAATAATCACAGTTTACATGACTGGGGACTTAATCACTGAAATTCTGTATTTTAATCAATTAATAATATTGAAAATATAGTATTCACAGAATTCAGTCACTAACATTTGAAAATTTTAAATGTTCTAATTGTTTAATTTAGATGATAAAATTCATGATTTTACGTATTATAAAATCCATTCTATTTTTACAGAGAAAAATATTGGTGCATCTAAAGATTTTACACTTGGCTAATTGTTAAATAAATCAACATTTAATCTCAATGTAACATCCAAACATTATTTATATTATAATATTGACTATGAATTAATTCTTTAAAATCAAGCAACCCAACAAACTACCCTAAAATTCTTTTTCTTCAGCTAAAATTAAGAGGTCGAATTGAAGTATTTCAATTAATTTAGTTCTAAATATTAAATCTGCTGAGTATGGTAATGTAAAAGATACATTTGATTTTTAGAAATTGTTTTTTTATTTTGGAGATTATCATTTCTCCCTTCTCTTTTCCCCCTTTAAACCTTCCCTTGCTCTCTATAAGATATACGGCCTTTTTTTTTTTTACTAATTGTTCCTGCATATATACATATACGTAAATACACACACACACACACACACACACACACACACACACATATATGTGTGTGTATCGCTAATTACATAATTTACATCCTGCTCAGTGTTTATAATGTTACTTATAGGCATGTTGTCAAGGCTGCCCCTTTGGCATTGAACAAGAACAGTAACAGACACACTAAAATGGGTAGGTGTGTGTTGGGAGTGAATACCAATACATCTCAAACTCAACACAGAGTACTATAGGCAACTACGAAATGCTGAGAGCAATGGAAATAGTCTTAACCAGGAAATCACATACCAACTGATTACCTATGGTGTTTTTTACAGTACATTAACCAATGTTAGTGTTTTCAGTTGGTTGAAATACAATAATTGGTGTATATATTTACTATTAATTATTGGCAAATGCAATGAAGGGACTGAGATCAATGACAGGTTATAGTAGCTCCTCCATCATCTAGAACCCTGTCCAGAATAATTTGTCATAAATCAGTCAAGTCTCATGTTAACACAAGAGTATATGAAAAATCTTAACATATTCAACTTCAGTGTCTAAGGCATCAATCTACCCACCTATAAACCAAACACTTTTCAAAGGAGTTAAAAATTTGATTACATTTTTAACTTTCACTATAGATGATGTGGGCCAAGTCTTTCCCAAATAGGGAATCTGACTGCGGTTTTGCGCCACTTTTGTGACCATCACTAATATGCATGATAAGTATTCGTGTAATTTGTATTTACCAGCTGTAAAACCTTGTATTTGTCTAAAAAGAGTGAACTTTATCTTCAGAGTAGTCACAAATTCAGTTCTCACTTTTGAAATTAATTCACCCTACACAGTGCATTTCTTTTTCACAAAATCCAAGTCAGTCTCTTGAAGATATCATTCTGGATATCAAAAACTAATGCTTCCCTGAGTTCTCATGCACACAGCCTTGTAAAACAATTTCATGGATGGTCGAGTACTACACAGTAATATCATGCAAGGAAATGTCAGGTGAGTGTGACAGGTGGCACTGAAGTGTGATAGAAAGGTTGGAGCAGAAGTCAGAATTCTTAACTGAAGGCAAAGAGAAGAGAACCTGTATTCACTGACTGTTGCAGAGATATGGAGAGAGGGAAGGAGTTTGGATTTCAAGCTCAATTTTGCCTTGGGCTGAGACATAGGAATAGGTAAATAGTCCTAGGGAAAAAAACCTAACAATATTTGTACATTTCTAACACTTGGACTTTCAAGACACTCTGAAAATGGATAAGTTTAAATTTCATGGAATTAAAAATGAATTAATTTTCCTCGATGTCTTTGATGCATTGTAATCTTACATGCAAAACTGGTCTTTATTCTAAAATAATAACTAGTTTTATAAATTTATGGCATGTGGAAAGACAGGAAGAAGTACCTAAAAAAAAGACCTGTCAGATGTAACCACAAGTGTATCTGTTTCACAAATTCAGAGACATGCGGCTGTTTAATAATTACTGGGCTGCTTCTTGCTAAGTTATCGTCAATGTTTAGTTGTCAGAAAATACGTAAAATAAAACAGAAAAACCATAGTTCTTCCTACCAGTTATGGGAATTTGCAGAGATCCATTTGCTTTTCTGTTTTAATTTGTGTTTAAGTATATTCTTTATTTCTGGAAAAAATTTTATTAAAAATATCATGAAACCATTTATCTTGGGAGCTAAGTCTGTAGTTTTAATTCACTCAACTGTTGAGAGAGATTCAAATAATGGGAAAGACAAGAGAAAACCAAATAAATACTTTTGTCATAATGCCCCAATTTTTGACAATCAGGATCTGAAGGAAAGGTTGATTATTCAGGAAAATATTATCTGATCTCATACAATTCATGTTTTCTTAAAAATCGACTGGTACAATTTTTCAGAAATATTTTTGTGATGTTAAAAAATCTTTAAAACCTTTTCCAATAAATTCAAGACTAATAGTTTATGCAATAAATAACAATAGATAAGTGATAATTTTCTGAGAATTAACTCTAAAGTATTGTAAATTAAAGGAATGTCGAGTCTTCTGGAAAGTTTATCCTGTTTGTTAACAATTTTAGACAGTGACTTTCTTTCTTTAAAGAAAAATCTCTTAGTGGAAAAATTATGCTATTTTTTTTAATTCAGAAAATATTCATAAGCTTCCTAAGCGCTGTTTGGCATCTAACTGTTAGGCATGAGTGAGTTACAGTAGAGAAACTACAATTGGTCCACCTAACCATAAAGGCAATAGAATCTTTCACTGCACAGATAAGAACATGAATTGAGAAATGGGCTTGATTTTGAGATTCATTGCATGTGTTTACATTGTGAAATGTGGTCTTGTAGGTTCAGGTTGAAATTTTTATCGGGAATTCTTGGAGACTTGACTTAAAGATATGATGTTAGCCATAAGATAGAGCCTACGATAAAATAGAGTGACTTCTATTGTCACATCAGTGATGTTACTAACTCAAAAGCAGAGGCCACAGTGCTTCCTTACATTGCAAGAAGGAAGAATGCACACGCTCACTGAGAGCTGAGTCAGAAGATGAGTGTATTAAAAACACCATTTGGCTTTATTTTTTTAATCACAAAAATAGGATTTTAAATATTTTCTCCCATGATTTTATATTATTTCACTAAGCCCAGGTCATAGCAGCCCCTTTATGCCAGTATTGTACACCACAGGCATTAATCAATGTTTTACATAGTGATTTATTATTTTACATGAGAAGAATAATTTTTTGAGACTGAATTAATTATACTACAAGCATTATATATTTTGTTCTTGAGGTCTATAAGAAAACAATATCCACCTTACAAAAAAACCCTTATTTTTACAGAAAGTTGATATGGACCTTTACATTTTTAAATCTTAATGGCCTGAGAGGAAAGGGAGATCAGGCACAGAAGCAGATGCCTTTACCACTGGGTATCTATGACTTGCTAAGGAAGTCAGGGATTCAATGCTGTCAACTTTGGACAGATGCTGTACATCTTTTGCAAATGCCAGGTTTTTGTATCCACTTGGAACATAAATATAGTCCTTGGCTTCTCTCCGATCTTTTAATAAATGACAACTTTTGAATGAAGGGGGATATTTGCATATGTGAATAAAATAGGCCACGTTAGTTTTCCTACATTCTTGCTCCTCAAAATGCAAACTCATCATTAATTGGAGGAACTTATACCTAAATGTAGAGACCACCAGTCTATTTTTATTCTATTATTTTCATGTAATAATCCTATGTTACCTAAACATTGGACAATTTCTGTGGCTTTTTCACAAAAAAATCTTATGCTGTTTTTATGCTGTGTTGAATTTTGACATTTTCTCAAATAATAACAATATTTGTTCCTAAGTTAAAAGGAAAAGCCAAATCCCTATCTCCTTCCTTTGGTTGTTCTCTGTAGGATTTTAAGTGTGAAAATCCTGACTGGCATTTATTCTCCAAACTGTGTACACTACTGTATGAAACTTTCCATATTCCCATATTAGCATTACCACATTATGTACATAGATGCAGTCTAGCATACCCTTTTGTTGACTTTAGTCTATTTTAATCTTCTATCCCTAGTGTGGGGAGAAAAATGACATCATATTCTTTAACTTTTAGGAGACTAGAGCTGCTGTTCAGTTTGAAAGGGTTTCACAGAATTTGTGGAAATAGGTCATGAGAGACATTCTTGGTTCAGCATTGGTAAGTCCACAAAACAAATCAAGGAGTCACACATCAGATTTACAGTTTTGCAAAATAGCTACAGTACAGACTGAAATAATAAATGGTTACCATGGCCAGTGAAAAGAAATATGAATATATGGGAACCTAGCCTTCTCATTCTAAGAGACCTAGGTGAACAAGGAATAAAACCTGAAACTGAGCATTCCTTATCTATAGTCCTTCTAGTTTCAACAAAGTGATCAGGCATCCATGGTCAAGATTTTTCAGTGAATGTGGATTTCTGTCCTTCATTGTTGTATGACTGCTGTCTAAATATGCTTTAATTCACATCCACTTGGTATTTTAATGATAAATCACAGGGTTAGTGCTCTAAGTCTCTCATCTACCTTGTCTCATGAGTAAATAGTTGAGACACTTGAGTCATATTGCCTCTTGATATGAGGCATGTGAGCCTGTTTATTTCCAAATGACTCTGGACATGAATCAGGAGAAATGAACTGAAAGACATTTAAAGAGAAGACTCTTGTGACCTACGTTAAGACCTGCTGTATTGTGAGAGCTGTCTCTGTGCTCATTAGTTTTATGTTAAAGAATATGACAAAGAGATGAGACAATGAATCCTAAGTATAGCATTTACAGAATTAGTTCTTTCTGACCCTCAAGGCAACATTTATGATAAAAGAAAGATCAATCATAAGACCATTTAGATAATGGTAGCAATTTTTATCAACTCTAATGATTTGTTAGCTACTATCCTTAAATCAGGTCGTATATAAAAAAATACCAGATTTTATAATCTTATACCAAACAAAATAATCAATTAAGCAATACTAAACTAAACATTTAGTTCAATTCTGGATTTGTGTTAAAAGTTCTATTGGTGTTTGTTGAATTAGTTAATAGCAATGACTTTATTAAAAGTGACTTTGTGACTATGGAGACTACATACTGGCCTTTGCTTCTTCAATATAGAACAAACAAAAAAGTACAAAAACAAATGAATATTAGCACTTGTGCAAACACACACACACACACACACACACACAACACACACACACGTACGCATGGCCTCAGAGCATGGAATTTATCAGTGCAGATAGAGCAAGACAATTGCCACTCAAGACCTGGTTTAGTGACTTGGTGTAAACATTTGTAAAAAATCCTAAATACAGAAAAACAATCTGCAAGGGACAAAGAAGTGAGATTAAGCTCAACAGTAGGAGTTTTACCATGTGTGAAGCCCTAGGCTCATTCCTAGTGCTACCAAAATGAATAAATAACAAATTTAGTATCTGCATTTATCTTATAAAAGTAATAATTAACATTTTATTAAATGATTATTTCAGGTCTTGAATTATACTTTTTAGGACCATAAGTGTATCTATATGTATAGACACATGTGTATGTCTATGTACACATTATCATAAATGTATATTTTCCACATTTGCATTATTAATAAAGATGAATAATCTTTTAAATTAAATAGACTTCCTTGCAACAAAATCAGAAATAAGTTAAACTGGATAGATGATCTAAAGCTGGTTTTCCTTCTGTTCATATCCTCTAGTTTTGGATCTTGGTGTTTCATAAACATATTTATTACTCATAAACATTCTCATTAATGATGTCATATGATATACACCATATGGAGAATTGTGCTAAACTGAAGGATGATTTACTGTTATCTGAGGGATTCGTGAGTCCATGTTTTCTAGCTATTAAGAGATACTGACACTAGTCTACAAATCCAATTTCAGATAGCAACAATTGAATAATTCCATATAAATTATTGAGAACTGTAATCTTGTATGTCAATACCAGACATAGCTGCATTATCAGACATATTATATTCTCATACTGTGTAATTGTGTTCCTAATTATAATGGGAGGGGTCTGTAACATATCAGCAAAATGTGATAGAGTACTATGCTGTGTATAGCCCTAGATTCCATCTCTAAACAGCCTTTAGTGACTATTCACTCATTTAAAAGTAACGTTTTCTAGGATATATGCCTGTAAAATTATGCCAAGTCGACTGGCCATTCTTCATCTATAAAGTGACTAGCATCTTTGACCAACTCCTCAAAGAATCATACACTCGCAAATCCCTGTTTTGTTGACATACTTCCATCACCAGCTGACTCAATCTGGTTCCTGATAGATTAAATCTCAGAAAGCCGCTCTGTGGACCCGTTGACTCAGTTTCTGTCTGCAGCTGTTCTCAGTTGATAATGACCAAGGACAACGACTCTTTTTGTTTAGATTTTTCACATATCCCCTGGTTTCTCCTGAGCACAATTCACCTTTGCTATGGACAAGAGGGACAGAAGCATACATTAAGTTATAGTTTGAAACTTTACTTTAAAAACTTCTAAATGATTTTAACAACCTAAAAAAGCAGCACTGGTTTGAAAGAACTAAAAACACCACAAAGATATTCATTAATACTTTTTTCAACCACTTAAATTAAAATTGGTATAGTTTCATACAAACATCAAAATATTCCTAGATATTATTCAGCTACTCATGACAAGATATATTTACCTCAGTGGGTGAACTACCATAATTGCTTTGCTTGCTATGCTATAATGCTAGCAAATTATTAAGCAATAATATAGAGATATAATATATATGAATATATATATTATGAGTAAGTAATCTGTATTACTTTTTACTGTATAAAATAGTATATACCATGAGAAAGTCAATAAAATTAAGAGGAAGTGTTATCAACCAGCCCACTTTATAATGCAGCTGATACTTTTAAAGGTGCAATTCAATTGTTTCTCTAAAATAAGCTTTTGGGAAAAAATTAACTAGTTAATAGCATAAAGGTATGAATTAAAATTTTGGTTCTACTTCATGAATTGGTTTTGGTTTCATTAACTAAAGGCCTCTTACCTTGAATACTTTTTCTACTGTAAGAAGACAGGAGCTGTAATCTGTCACATGCATTAAGCAGTGTCAAAGTAGGTGAAGCAAGATTCTTTTCACCACTGTTTCCCTGCCATTTCATAATTCTTAATTGAGATTCGAATTTGAAAAAAAACTTCAAACAAAATGTCAGAAGAGTTCTGACACTTTTTAAAAATAAGCTAATAGTGAACATATTCATCTGAGATTTCAATATTAATTAATTGAACTGAAATTTAGGCCATTACTTGGTATTAAGTCATATTGATTTTGAATCCCAAACACATGAGTAATGAACTAGGAAACGATTTAAATGTTCAAGCAATCACTTTCTATAAATACAAATTGTCTGAAAAATGTGAAATATAACTTCCAACAAGACTATCTTAAAATAACCTGCTTACTTATGTCCAAAATAGGATGTTCAATAAAACCCTGCCAGAGTAGAGCTATCTTAAGAAGGAAAGCTGGTAGGATGCCCATTCACTGTTAAGTGGCAAGGTACGGTTGAACAACCACCTGCAGTCAGAGCCGAAGAAATACTTTGTGAACTGGAATTGCTAGAAATTCAAACCAAATAGCATTGCAGTTTGGGAAGAATAAGAGTTGCACTTATTTTTATTTCATCCCAAAAATCACCATTACAAACACTTCAAAATATATGAGTTATGAAAATATGGTAAAGATAACCATTATTTATATTATCAATATGTAAACATCATAGGCACATACACACAAACACACACACAAACACACACACACACGCATACAAACACACAAAATCAACTTGGCTCTACCAACTTTAAGACTGGCATAAAGAAAAGTCTTGCATCTAATATTTTAATTGTACATCTTTCTGTTGAATATGAACATAGTCAGACTTATATGATTATATTTAATATTATATATAGAGAGATGGTTTATGCTTTAAAAGAAACAAAACCAGAGAACTGTATGCTGCACACACTTACATTGGAACATTTATAGTGTTGCTTAAGCTTTCTACTTGCAATTTTTGTCAACAAATGTTACAAATTTATTTTGTTGTACAGCCACATTAATTCAGGCATATGCTTTTTGTGTCATTTATAGATAAGTGAAATGAGTTACAGAGCAGATGATAATTTCAACCCACCTCATCCACTTCTCTCTTATTGGACTGCCTTTGACATGATCATGGGACAGGTTGAAGGTCCAAAAATTTAATAAAAGAAACATGGAGTAAAAGAATAAATACTAAAGTTATGTACCACTCTTGGAAGAGAAATAGTGCCTAATCCATGGACTGAACTTAGAAATCTCAAGCAATAAAACAGCTATATACCTATCCCTATTGAGGTGAGTAGAGCGTATTCAACTTAAATCAGTCAATGTTAATGATTAATTGGTTCTGAAACTACACTGAACAGTCCCGGATTGTTTATTGGAAATAGTCCTCCTCTACCAACTATTTCATGTATTATAATTCACTTTTCTCTAGGCATGAAGATAGTGTGATATTGCTATTAAAGCCACTCACTGAGTAGTATCCAGAAATAGGCTGTGGCTCACAAAACTAGTTATGTGTGCTTTGGGAAATGATTCTAGTATGGTCACTATAGTGCTGCCATTTTCATTAAACTGGGTGTCTAACCCTACACTTCTGTACAACAGATCACAGATTCACTTTGGAAAGACAGACTATACACAGGCATCTTCATGGACATTCAGGGAATATTCTAAAATTGAGCTATATATTCCCAGCCTCATTTGGACTTTTTTTTAAAATGATGTCTTTGAAATAATGGAGGGGATAAAGATTGGTAAACAGCATTCCAATGAAAAAAGAGAGCTAAGTAAACAGAAAGGCTGCAATATGATAGACTGGTTTTAAGAGTAGTAAGTAGAATTGACTGTATACAGTGAACAAAGCAATTTATCCCCTTGTGGTCATATCTCCAAGGGGAGCATAGAAATATCACAGATGTATACAAAACAGAGCAAATGTTGTTAGAAATTACTCGCATAACTAGAAAAAATACAAGATCGATGACACATCACGGGGAATATGTATACATTACTATATTGTTGTCAACATAATCAATAGCTAAATGAAAAGTGATTTTTTTATTGAGTACAATTATGGCATAATTTAACAGTGCTATAGCATCCATCTATTAGACACTAAAAGTAATAGGAACTTGGTACAAGCAGAATACCATCTTTGGATTTTTCATCTGTTTCTAAAATGTGCTTCTTAGATTGGATCCCAGTAATGGTTAAGATCCATCTAAATTGGGGCTTGCAATCCTGAAGTGAAGCCACAGATTCCTCTGTGTTGGAGGTAGTCTGTGGGTCCATTTCTAATGGTCTCTTTAGCTCTTTGATCTTACCACCTATCACTTTATCATCTTCATCATTTATGAGAATGAAACTATATTAAGGATTGTTAAATCACAGTATTATCACAAAGATTCCCTGAATATTGTTTTAAAAAAATCATGAGAAGTTCTTCAAAGACTCTTAAGAGCTTCAAGAAAACACCATAATATTGATGAGAAGTAACCAGAAAATTGTAAGTTGATATTGATATATCATTCTATGTCTAATGTGATCAATCCAATGTATTAATGATGTACAACTCTTTCATCTAGCTGAGACAACATTTCTCTCTGCTCTAGTATTGTCCTCTTTGACAGTCATCTGTTTATAGCCATTGCTCTCAAGTCCTGACTTTGTAATAACATCAGTTTCAATTAGCAAGAAACAAAGTTGTTGCTTAAAATCTGAGTGTGTTATATCTAAATGACAATCATAACATTGGACTCCTCTCAAATTGCATTGTTACCCTCTTAGGAATACCAAGAACTACATTTGGTGAACGGATGTCCTCCAAAACTAAAGGACTGAATTCCAGAAAAGGAAAAAAAATCAAAAGTTTTGAACTACTGACAATGTCCTTTGCCTTACAGAAGTGTCTCACGTTCATGGGTCTCCATTTATAGATTGTGGATCTTAGTGAGTCATTGGTGTTTTGTTCATGAAATTTTCCTCTGTGCCAATGAGTTCTAGTCTGTTGAGCATAAGCTTGAGTAATTTAAAAATTACTAAGAGGAATAGCTGTCCTTATGAGCAAAATATATGCATTTCTACTGTTTTCTAATCTTCTTACAGTTCGACATGCACAAGTCATATGACAGAGCTTCTCTTTTCCATTCCGGAGCATAGGCCATTGTTCACCCACAATCAAATCCTTATCTATCAACCAGTTTCTTCTTCTAATATGTTCCTTCCTAATATGACTCTACAAAGGATTATTGATTCATGTTTCCAAGGTGAAACTTACTTTAATATAGAAACTACCACCTGAAGAGTACTACTCTTGGAGATATTGATTATTTAAAAAATGCCATACACAAACCAATATCCTGTCTTAAGTACTGGAGTCTGTGAATATTGCCTTATCTTTGAATACCTCAAGACCTTCTGAGGAAGGATTTTTATTCTGATTTCTTATATGGTACCTAATTATTTTTTAAAAGGTTAAAATAAAATAATTATGAAATCTTTAATAGTCTTCATTTGCTGTAAAGACAAGTTTCTTTGATGAATGAAGAGAAGTGCAATTATCTGTGGGTATAATAATATGTTTTAGAATGTAGATAAGTATTATGCTGGTCTAGTAAAATCATAGTCATAGGTTCTCTTCTAAAACCCATGGCCCTAATAATACCTGGTAGTTTCCTTGGTTTCTATTACCAGGAAGGATTTCCCTTTTCATACCTGGGCCTTAAGTCCTACTAGACAGTCACCTGTCACTGCCAAAATCATTGACATCAGTGTCCACTTAGGAACGTCTGACCATTCTGCTCATTGTTGTGGTTCATGAGTTCTCAGCAGGATACGTCTATTGAGCACTTCCTGCCCTGACAAAGTGCATAACACTTTCAGGACTGTGGAATCTAGATCAAAGGAAGGAGCCTTTCAGATTAATACCAATTCCAGTCATCTGAGTCCTGTATCTTAAATCCTTAGGAACAGGGACTTACATTCAATCTCTGATAAGCAATGTAGGACAAGACAGTAGCCAATATTATTTGGGGAGTAACTTGAAATAACATGGCCAACGGCTCGCACAGATGTCTCCCATATCTGTCATTGGAGTTTTTGTTAGTAAGTCAATGACTCTTGTGAGAAAAATGGCTAGTTTAAGTGGCATAAATTAATTTAGTATATCTACACATAGTAAATATGTAGAAATTTAATATACCATATGTGTATGTATGTATGCTCATGTGTATGTAATAAACTTGTGTGTTTATTATATACAAATAATAAAAATAATAGTAAAAAAAATAATGAATCCTTAATATTTTAGAAAGTAAACTTGGTTATTTGTCCCTCTTTTCTTTCCTCAATAGAGTTATATTCTTGCTTTCTGCATTTCTAATTTCAAAATACGTATATCCCAGTATTTCCCTCTCAAGTCTCCCTCTACAATCCTTTTGTACCTTCCTGGAGTGTGTGTGTTTTCTCCATGTTATAGACTACCATCTAAAGATCGGTGCTAGGGACAGCAGGTGACAGAGAATGTGCATCAAGGGTCTTTCTAAGTGTGAGTCTGGGTGTTATTACTCATCACCATTTCCAGATTCATACATCCATTTGCCTTCAAGTTTCATGATTTCACTTTTCTGACAGCTAAAATATATATTTTATTTTGCATATGCACACATGTTCATTGGTCATTGCTTATTGAAGTATATGCTGGTTGTTTCCATTTCCTGGATACTCTGAAAGAGCAGCACTGTACACTTCTGATTAAGTATCTGATTAATTATCCATTCAGCATATGCCAAGGAATATTAGTACTGGAAATAGAATACTTTTTTAGCATTTGGGGGATTTTTCCATACTAATCTCTAGAGTTAGTACACCCATATGCATTCCTACAAGAGCTGAATTGGGGCTCACTTTTTCAGACATCCCAGCCAGCATTTATTGTAAACTATATTGTCTAACTTAGCTAATTTGCCTGGATTGAGATGAAACTTCGAAATGATTTTAGTTTACATTTCCTTACAAAGGATACTGAACACTTTTTGAGTTCTTAGCCACTTTTATTTCTTCTATTGAGGACTCTTCTTTTACATTCATAGTTCATTTTTAATATTTGGTCATTTATTTTTCTGGATCATTTTTATTTCTTTTTGTATTCTGAATATCAATCTTCCCTCACATGTACAGCTGGAAAATATCTCTTATTCTGTTGGCTTGTCTTCAATCAATTGATTATTTCCTTAGTTTTTATCAGAAGCTCTTTAGCTTGATGAAGTCCTGTTTGTCAATTGTTAAGCTAGAAATTCAGCTATGACACTTGGTCTCCTAGAAATGACTGAATAAACAAGTCTCAAATAAGGATAAAATCAATAGTCATTACTAACACAGAGGGAGAATATCACACAGGGTCTCACTTGTATTCAACAAGCAAACAAAATTCAAGAGGTAATTAATGATTACTGTTGAAGGCAGACTAACCTCTCCCAGTGATTTGCCATGCAAATTATTATTAGCCAATGAAAGTGGTCCTTGAAATCACATACCTAAAAAGAAATGAAAGATAGACTCAGCCTGTTGAGTCTCCCTCTCTGTGTGTATCTGTCTGTCTTTCTGTCTGTGTGTGTAACAATATTTATCAAAGAAAATATAATAAACCACTTAGAGTGAGAGTGAGGTGAGTTAGGAGAGAAGGTGCGTGGGAGAAGTTAGAGGGAAGTGAAGGAGTAAGTGATGTAATTATATTTTTATTAACATATGTCAAAATAAACTAAATAAAATAAAAATTACAAAGATAACTTGGAGAAAGAGAAACACAGAGAAAAGGAGTCCCTATACTATAGTGTGGAGACAAAACCACACACATACCAAAGATTACCCAGAGACACAGGGAATGAATTTAACTCTAGAGTTTTGGCAAAGAAAGATGCTGTGCTGACATTTTCAGTCTTCTTTTGGACGGGACAGTTATAACAGCCTTACATGATGAATTAATTTGTTAAATTTGTTTTGTTGTTGAGATATAGTCTTTTTTTCCATGTGGAGAGGTTTAATGAGAGAAGAGGAGGGGAGAAGCAAAGGCCAGCTGTACACATGGGGGGAAGGGGGATGAGGAGAGAAGGGACAGGGATAAAGAGGGAGCTGGAAGAGGAAGAGCAAGAGAGGAGGAAGAGGACGAGATATATTCTTAATATTTATTATATTTATTATATTCTTAATAGCTATTGTTGACCTAAAACCCACTGTGTAGACAAGGCAGGCCTCCAGTTCATTGAGATCTTCTTGCCTCTGCCTCCTGAGTGAGAGAGAGAGTTAAAGAAGTTTTCCACATGCACAATTCAACCTTGAGTATTTACTATAGTGCTCCTATCAATAAGACAGATTCCTTAGTGTAGGTACCTTTTCGCTTCTACCTGTGACTAACTGAACATGGAAGTCCAGACATTTCTAACTCAGGAGTTAGATCAACTGAAAATTTTTGATGGAAAAAAATTACACCTTAACTAGTTGGTAAAAAGATGAACCCCATCCAATTATGCTTCCTTAGAACTTAGACTCAATATCTAAAATTTGAGATGAAAAGATTCTAAATAACTGAATTGACAATGTCACATGTTTTATGTAAAGTTTTAAATGACCTGGATAATTTTATCTAAACTTCTACATTCCTACTCTTCACTCTGTTGTCTCTTTGATCTTTCTCAAATGTCCTAAACCATAGTCTACGTCCAAGGTTTTGTATCCATAAAGAACCTAACACACTTCCTCCTAAATTTTAGGTAAATTTTGCCTGCTAATAAAAATTTACTTCTTGCAATTATAATTCCCTGACTTAGTGGAAATTTTATAGCTATAATCTATCTATATATCTATCTATCTATCTATCATCTATCAATCTACCTATCTATATATCTATTCTTATTTATTGATTGATTGTACTCATTATTATCTACCAAACCATATAAACCTAAAATAGCCAGTTCATGTTCTACCTCTCAATAAAGGTATATGGTCTTTCTTTTTTTGCCTCATCTGTCCTCTTGTACATTCTAAACTATACACATTTTTCTTCAATAAAATATAGAAAAAGTAAGACACCTTGACAACCAATATTTTTGATGAAATTTTATCGTATAAACAAGACTTTTTTGTAAACTCCATCAGAGTAGATTCATATGTTTGTGAAATTGGATATAAAAATTAAAACTTCCTTAAAATGTACTTCAAAATGTTAATTCATGTACTATCATAATTTTCTCAACTCCATTCTGAAACTAAATTAAGAATAATTTCAAGTAAACTGTAGAAGACCTGGTATTATTCTGGTAACTAAACATGAAAGAGTTAGGAGTGTTCAAGAGGTATAACCTGCTGTCTTCCTTTCTTTTAAAGGTTAGTTCAGAAAAGATGGCTCCATGGCCACTTCTTCTATTTGAAACGCAGCCTTTTCTCATAGCTGACAACACAGCCACAAGAGCATTTTGCTGATATGATGACATAGTATCTTTTTCAAAGCCGCAGAGGAACTTCATTCTACATTCAACAGCCGAAAAATTATTTTCAAACACTGTTCTCCAGCTCAGTTCCAATTTAAATTTCACCATATCTAATTCATATTTCCTCTGCTTAATATATGTATTTCACCTCCTTTCTTGTCATATAGATTAAATATATTGTTTAGAGTTATAAAATTGTTATGTTTTTGCTCTACCAAGTATGAAAATATCTATCAGATATTCCTAAAGAACTATTATAATTTAACAGATAAGCAATTAGAGCTTTTGAAGCTACTAGTAATAATTTATGGGAAACAATAATAATAAGATGGTAAACAGTAATCTATGGAATATGATTTTATTTTTATCTAATATGGCTCATCTGGTTGATCATGATTGTCTTAGTTAGGGTTTTACTGTGAACAAACACCATGATCAAAGCAACTCTTATAAGGATAACATTTAATTGGGCCTAGCTTACAGGTTCGGAGGTTCAGTCCATTGGCATCAAGGCAGGAACATGGCAGCAGCCAGGAAGACATGGTGAAGGTAAAGCTGAAAGGTCTACGTCTTCATTTGAAGGCCGCTAGTGCTTCCTCTTTCAGGCTGACTTCCAGGCAACTCGGTTGAGGGTATTAAAGCCCAAGCCCACAGTGACATACCTATTCCAACAAATCCACACCTCCAAATAGTGCCACTGCTAGGTCCAAGCATAATCAAACCATGAAAAAGATGATGTACAATTGTCAAAAATTCAGCATTTAAAAAGAAGTA
Source organism: Rattus rattus (assembly GCF_011064425.1). NCBI lineage: Eukaryota > Metazoa > Chordata > Mammalia > Rodentia > Muridae > Rattus > Rattus rattus. Next base: position 30,123,493 of record NC_046166.1, on the reverse strand, counting down.
TAAATTAAATAATGAAGAAAAATAAGAAGAGCGTTTAATAGAAATAAGTAGCAAGTGAGGAGGAATAGATACCAAAGTTTAATACCTCTCCTTCGGTTCACTGAATTATATTTTATGAATTCTCAGAACAGTGGTTTCTATAAGGGTTGGAGGAGCTTAACTTAGTTTGATGGTTTCTCATTTTTTCTGGCGTGAAGAGAGAAGAAACTTGGATGCCAAATTCTAATAAAGAAATTAACAAATAGAAATTAAGAAATTAATAATACTGCAGTTAGAAAGTGATCATGTGCAAAGTAACTAGGTGATACAATGTGCTTTCTATTCTATAAATTTCTTAATGAGGAGACTTAGTGAGACACACTTGAACTAGCCCAGTCTGAATTTTCCAAAGTGAAATATAGTCAGTCTCTAGAAGCAAGCATCTATTCACTAGTTTACTATGTTAGGTATAGTACAAAGCAAGCAAAAAAACAAAGAAACAAGCCAACAACAACAAAATGAGATTTGGGAGGGTGTAGAGCCAAGTTCTAGATCAGGGCAGGGGAGTATCATGGAAGTTAAGGTCTATCGTACAGAAGAAAGCACATGCCTGCTACTGTGAATCTGGCCAAGGACTCAGGTTGGGTTATGGTGTCTACAACTGTCCTCTAAATCTCTATCTCTATATGCACAGGAAGGCACAGATGTTAGCCTCATGAACCCTGTGCCTTTGTGGAGCAGACAGGGATTGATGCCGAGGCACACGCTGTGTGGAGAATAAAGTACTATGATTGTGATCAACTGAAACGGGAGAGCTGTACTTACACTGAGCAGGATATACTTGCGTACTTAGAGAAAGAAGATGCCTTGAATTTGGAAAAGAGCATGCAGAGGTATCTGAAAGCTCTGGAGGGAGAAAACAGAGCCAACTGACGGAATTCCATTAATAGTCTCAAAATATGAAAGAAACAATACGAAAACTTACAAGAAAAGTCTAAGATGTTGGGAGACAGGAAGGTGAATCTGAGTAATGCAAAGAAAAAGAGTCAGGTATGCAAAAGGTCAAAATACACTGTATGCATTTATGACATTGAAAAATAATAGACTACAATCATGTGAGAAAATGGTAAAGAATTAATTAAAAAACACAATTGGTTGTCCTTCTGGCAATGGGCAAAGGGACACCTTGTTATTGGTGGTGTTCTTACATCAGTCAGAGGCAGAACAGATGGCCATCCTTGGTTCATCCTAGCTTGATGCCTGGCTTGGTGGCCAAAGCTGTCTTATGTCTAGGACTAATAAATATCAAATCAAATCAAATCAAATCAAATTCAGGCAGCATAGTGCAGCAGGAAGAAGAAAGATACTTGTGGACCACCCCTAGACTTGCCCTCCAGCTCATGGCACCGGTGAGCAGAGCCATAGACACCTGCTTTCTGTCCCACGACACAGCGTAAAGGATATTACCCAAAGACCTACAGTCACTTGGCCAGCTTGCAGCTGGAGCCATTAAAATTAGAAAGCATGTGGTCATCAGATGGAAGAAAGAGAGGTGGAGCGCTTGAGTGCCATGAAGAGAGATGGAACTGGAGATTCAAGGGTAGAGAGGACTAGCCTGTCCTAGAGCCGTGATGAGGTCCCAGCCTGAGCTGCTGCTGAGGGCCATGTCTGAGTCATTGTTATGCAACATCAGGGGTCTGTGTCAATTTCTGTGGCTTATTATTACTACAGAACATGGATGCCCCTGCTGGTTACAGCTGCCAGCCAGCGACAATGTAGATGTTGAGGGACGTTGCTTTACTCACCTCCCCTGTCACTAGATCATCTCTCACTAGTGATAATGGGAGAGTAGGGCCTAAACTTCACCTGAATAGCACAGTGGAACTGACCCTGGTGGCTGGAGTGCAGGTGAACCAGCCCTGAGGGCTAGAGCTAGGGAGAAGTGGCCCAGCCACTCAATTGCCCTGAGGTGGCATCGGTGCGAGTATGATGTTGCCCCCTCCTCACCTTGACACTCGCTACATGCAACAGTGGTCAAGGGCTGGTCCTAGGTGGAGGTCATGAGAGCAGGAGAGCTGTCCTTGTCCCTCACCAGCTACAGCACTTGGGAGAGTGGTCCTTGCATCTTGCCTGGACAGTACAGTAGTGCTGACCATGGTCCAGGAGGAATAGATCGGGCAGCTCTGAAGACAGAACAAAAGAGAGCTGGCTCGGCGACATGTCTGTCTTGGGGTAGCCTTTGGAGGGAGATGTCATCTGTTTACTCATTCTTTACCATCTAAGGCAATTGGGAGAGCTGATCCTGAGGTCATGAGAGTGGGAAAGTTAGCCCTGCCCCCTCACTTCCTGTAGCACTGGAGAGGAATGTCCTACACCTAGCCTGGGCAATACAATGAAACTGACCCTGATGGCAAACGCAAAGGTGGGCCATTCTTGAGGGTGAGAGCAGGATGCATCCTGCCAAAGTCAGCATTGCGTACGCGCGGGGGCTGGGGGTGTCCAGCAGGAGCAGTACTGGAGAGTTTACCCTCATGATACAGAGAAGGGAGAGCTGACAGGCTGGCTACTTCAGCCACCACCCATGTCCAGATCCAGGGCTCTTAATTAGCCCACTCCAAAAGCAAGTCATTTGCAAATGGTTGGGATTTGTGAAAGGGCCAGTCCTGGTGTTCCAAACCTGTAGGACCACCAAAACACAGGGCAACAAAAGGAAAATTGGGAGAAGTCCGGATGGTATCACAGAAACCAGTATCTGGCACCAGACCAAAGAATCATTGCAAGTGAAGATATGTGGGCAGAGAGACATACTATGGGACACACTGTGACGTTCTTTAGCTTCTACAATTTTTATGTGTTGTTTGTGTGTTGTATGTGTCTTTTACTTTCATGGGGGAGGTTGCAAGGATTAAGCTGAGGGAATGGGGAGATGAGCAGGATTGGAATATGATATGAAACTCAAAAGAATCAATTAAAAGTTAACCTCTTGGAGGCAAGGGATGAGGAACTGTGAGACAGGGGACTGAGGGGGCAAATTTGTTATCATTAGTATTATTATAGACAATGACAAAGGAAGATATTAACTTAAGTATATTTTGCGAAGAGACATTTCTTAAAGTAATTATAAAAATATCTAACCCACCCAAATAGAAAGGAAGAAATCAATGTATACCAATATGTCATGCATAATTAATATAAGACACTTATGCACCACAAACACATGTGCACTGTGAAATCATAATTTATTACCAAAGAAAAGGGATAGACAGCAAATGTAGCATTAAACAGCATAAGCATTTGGAAAGTAGTACAAATTACAAACAACATTACAATTCCTTTGAAGTAAATTCATCATAACATTATCTATTTCTATCTTAAATATCCCCATCTCTCTCTAAAGAGATAAGTTCATTATTTTATGTTTGTGTTAGATGCTTGTTTGAAATATGTTGCCAAAGAATTTTGTTTTATTTTCATTATAATGTTGCATTGATTATATAAACACTTATTATTTATTACTTTCATACTCATTTTTTCCATTATAGACCCAACACAGTATGTTTCTTGCTTTTACGTTAAAGATATTTTGCCGGCTTATATGTCTGTGCATGAGACATATTCTGTGTGGCCAGAAGGGGTTGCTGTAGTCCTTAGAAATGCATCACAGATGGTGATGAGCTACCATGTAAGTGCTCATAACTGAACCTGGATCCTTGAGAAGAGCAAAAAATGCTCTTAAGCACTGAATTATCTTTTTAGCCCTTTATTGGCCTTCCCTACGTTTGGATTCTTGTTCCTACATAAACCAACAGATGAATAAATATGCAAGGTGGTACTAAATATGGCAAGGATAATTAAGAAATACCAAAGAAAAGAAGTAGAAGCTCTCTTATCACTCTAACTTTTGTTTGAGTGATATCACTTGTTACATCACTATAAAATTAATGGTCTGCAATCTTGAATCTTCGTTATTTGTAGAACTGAATTTACTGGGATCTTGATTAGCATTCTCTTTTGAGACAGCTGCAGAGGAAGCCTTTACGTAAATACTGACTCAGGTCAGCTATTAATAATCCAAACTCTTCCTGGAATAGTAAAGAAAGGTGTTTTTCTTCACTTGTGCCTTGAATGTTTGTTTAATTTTATTCCTGTGTTGTTTGTCTTGGCTTATTTTTTAGAGATTATGGAAAGCCAGGGATGGTAGAGGAACATCCCAGAGCCTGTCATCTATAACAAAAGTATTATTTATACTAAAGACAGGAGTTGAGAGATGAGAGAAAGAAAATCTGTACACCCTGAATCCATAATTCACTGTATGTGAAAGAAAAATTAACATCAGTTTACTACTAAAAGAAGATCTGAGTCAAACTTTTAGAAATAAAAGTGACCTAGAATGTATATGAAGAAAAATGAAAAGTTTCATTTACTTAAAGTTTGACTTGAGACTTAAGCTCTGCATGTAAAATAGTGAGAGAGTCAGTAGTGCAAAATGTAAAAAAGATTTAATAAGATAAAAGTCAGAGTAGAAGTCAAACTTATGTGTTAGAGCACCTGTCTTCTTAATGCTTTCATCATCCAAGGAGTATGATTGATTCCGGTACATTTCCAACAGTTTAGATGAAAGCATGTATCAGGCTTTGAAGTAACTCTGCACAAGTAGCATTTCCAAAATGAAATGATGGATTCCCCCTTAGTCTGTCAGGAGAACTATTATAATTATAACTGAGCATGTAGCAGAGTTCATAAAAAGAAATAAAAATACAGATAAAAATAAAAATATAGATAAGCCTACAAATTCTTGGTTTATTTCAATATTTACCCTGGTAACTTTTTAAATATATTTATAATGAGTATAAAAAATGTATAATCAATAGTAAGTCTTCTTTAAAGGAAATTAATGTAATATATGAATATAAAAATCTTATGCCATATGTTTCTTTGTGTCATATATTTATTTTGATATAACAATCTCATAAGAGGGGGTTATTTATTTGATTTGATTTTTCAATGAATTACTTTGTTTATTTACATTCCAAATGTTAACCTTCATTCCTGCTTCTCCTCCCAGAGTTCTTTACCCCATTCCCCCTCCCTTTTACCTCTGAGAGGGTGCTCCCCACCCACCTTACCCCCAGCTGCACCTCACACCCTCCAGGCATCCATCTTCCCTGAGGTATCAAGTCTGTACAGAATTAGGCACATCATCTCCCACTGAGAGCAGACAAGGCAGTCTGCTGCTACATATGTACCAGAAGGCCAGAGATCATCCCATGTATGCTCATTTGGTTGGTGGCTTAGTCTCTGATAGCTGTTAGTGATCTGGGTTGGTTCATACTGTTGTTCTCCCTATAGGGTGGTCATCCCATTAAGCTCCTTTAACCCTTCCCCTAATACTTCCATAGACCTCCTCAACTTTAGTCAATGGTTAGCTGTAAGTATCTGAATGCTGGTACATTCTCTCAGAGGTCAGCCATGCTAGGCTCCAGTCTGCAAGCCCAATACGGAATCAGTAATGTGTTGATTTGGTGCCTGAACATGGGATTGGTCCCAAGTTAGGCTAGTCACTGGATGGCCTTTCCTTTAGTCTCTGTTCCATTTCGTCCCTGCATTTTCTTAAATTAGGGACAATTTTGGGTCAATTTTTTGAAGGTAGGTAGATTGTTGTATCCCTCGACTGGGCTTCTGTCTATCTACTGGAGGTGATCTTTTCCCATTTCATCACCCCACAGTTGAGCATTCCTACTGGGTCCTGGGAACCTCTGACATCCCTGGTCTCTGGGACTCTCTAGAGTTTCCCCACTTCCCAACGCCCCTAACAGCTGAATATTTTTATTTATTCTTCTAGTTCTTTAGGCTTTTCTCCTGCCTTCCTGATACCTGATCCTGTCCCGACCCTCATTCCCCTACTCCTCTCCTCTCCTACCCAGGTCTCTCCCTCCTTCTGCCTCCTGTGATTATTTTCTTCCCCCTTCGAAGTGCGATTGAAGCATCCTCACTTGGGCCTTCCATCTGGTTAAACTTCATATAGGGAAATTCACCAATTCTGAACATGTATGGCCCAAATGCAAGAGCACTTTAAGAGAAACTTTACTAATGTTCAAAATACACATTGAACCTCACACAATAATAATGGGAGAGTTCAACACCTCACTCTCACCAATAGATAGGTCAATGAAACAGAAACTAAATAGAGATAGATTGAAATTAATATAAGTTATGAACCAAATGGATTTAAGAGATATATAGAGAGAGCATTTAACCCAAAAACAAAAGAATATACCTTCTTCTCAACTCCTTAGGGAACTCTCTCCCAAACTGAACATATAATTGGACACAAAACAAGCCAACAGATACAAGAAGATTAAAATAACCCCATGCATCCTATGAGATCACCATGGACTAAGGCTGGAGTTCAATAGCAACAAAAACAACAGAAATACCACATACTCATGGGCAACTGAACAACTTTCAACTCAATGATAACTTGTTATGATTCTTATTCTCAAATTCCTATTTTAATCAACAGATACAATATATGTATCTGTCTACAGGTATAAAAAAATCTTTATAGAAATAAAAATTGTCTGGAAACCAAGGAATGTAATCATTTTGTGTTCTAGCAGAACTTGAACTTTGAAGTACCCATCTTCAATATTTTATGCTAAAGGGTAATTATGATGTGTTTAGATTGCATAAGAGAAGTAGTTCTTCAGATAAAGATAGAAGAGAAATATCTAAATATCCTTTTGTCTTAAAAAAAAGACTCTACTCCCTTTAAATTAATGCAAGATTAACCCTGTGTCCTAGGTCTAACTGCATGTAGAAGTCAATCACAGGAAGTTGGTTTGGAAAAGATGAGGGGCATCCAAAAGTATTAAGTGTTCAAGGCTGTGAATACCTGGATGCATTTGTTTATATGGTCCCAATAAGAAACTGTAAATGTGTTAAAAATAATAAAAAAGAAAATCCCTAAGATGACATTATGAGACAAGGAACCTCCAAAGTTGTCATTGAGTTCATTTTCTATTGGTCACCTACTGCTGGCCGTACAGACTACCCTTAAGAGTAGTTTGCTTCTCCAGTGATACTACCTTATTGAAAACTAATTATCATTCACAAGTAGTTACGAACTGAAAATAGCCTCTGGGTCAGAGATTTGGGTGTGTGCCCACTTCTTTCATTTCTAGGACCCCAGTTAGTGTAATCCCATGCGTGCCCTGTGGATCCATTCAGACCCTGCGCATCCTGCCTTGGTCTAAATCCCTGTGAGTTCATACGTGCATCAACCATGTTAATTTAGAGGGCCTTGTTTTCTTGGTGTCCTCTATCTCCTCTGATTCTAACATTCTTTCTGCCACCTATACCACAGGGTTCCCTGAGTTCCGAGGAGGAGGGGTTTGATGGAAATAAGCCTTTTAGCTCACAGTGTTGTAGGATCTTTTCATTCTCAGGGTAATGGCTGGCTATAGGTCTCTATACCACTTCCCAACCACTGCAAATGTATGCTTTTCTGATGATGGATGAGCGAGGCACAGATCTATGAGAACAACAGATTATTATTAGAGCTATTTTATTGCTACATTTAGATGTTGTTCTTTTATAAACAAAAATTCTCCCAGGTCCCAGGGCTATCTAGAGTTAAGCAGTGTGGAGTATGGGTTCCAGTTCACAGAGTAGGTCTTAAGTCAAACTAGGTATTAGTTGGTTACCCCTACAAGATTTGTATCACCATCGCAGTAGCATAGCCTGTAGGCAGGACACCAGTGTAGACCAAAGGATTTGTAGCTGACTTGGTGTTTATGGTTCTCTTTTGATACTGTGTAAAGTAGAGAGTACCTTCCAGTACCAGAGATGACAGTATGTAGAGATGAAGGCTAGGCATTAATTTGACTTATTTTTTATTTTCTTTTTTTACTTTTTTCTCCATCTTTATTAAATTGGGTATTTCTTATTTACATTTTTTTTGTTGTTGTTAATCTTTATTAACTTGAGTATTTCTTATTTACATTTCAATTGTTATTCCCCTTCCCGGTTTCCGGGCCAACATCCCCCTAACCCCTCCCCCTCCCCTTCTATATGGGCTTTCCCTCCCCATCCTCCCCCCATTACCACCCTCACCCCAACAATCACGTTCACTGGGGGTCCAGTCTCGGCAGGACCAAGGGCTTCCACTTCTACTGGAGCCCTTACTAGGCTATTCATTGCTACCTATGCAGTTGGAGTCCAGGGTCAGTCCATGTGTAGTCTTTGTGTAGTGGCTTAGCCCCTGGAAGTTCTGGTTGGTTGGCATTGTTGTTCATATGGGGTCTCAAGCCCCTTCAACTCTTTCAGTCCTTCCTCTGATTCCTTCAACAGGGGTCCCATTCTCAGTTCAGTGGTTTGTTGCTGGCACCCGCCTATGTATTTGCCATATTCTGGTAAAATTTATCTCTTTTTACTCTATAGATCCTTTTTATAAATGTCACAGCTTACACTTGGGTTATTTTATCTGATTCCTGAGTGCAAAGTTGTGGGTCTTTGGTATCCACCTTTTTCTTGTGTTTTCTAGTGTGCTAATTTCCTTTTGTTTACTTTGTCCTACTTTGGCGTATCTGTTTTTATCTTATATTATTTTATTATTATTCCTTAAAAGCCTCTGTTTTCTAGTGAAAGACAGTAAGGTGATAGTGACTAGTCTTGATTGTGGTAGCCTGTGGCAAAGTTCCTCACTTAGCTGCTCTATCAGGTGGCTGTGTACAGATGGGAATCAAGTCAAAAGATCACCCCATTGGCCCTTCTCCCTTATTGGGACCCATAACCTATCCAAGCTACATCCACCAGCTGTGGACCAGGATTTCATATGCAGAACAGTTATCTTTGTTTTACTGTGTCAGTATAATACATTTTCCAATATCATATTGTTACTAGTTATTTGGCACTAGATGTTCAGCTGGCAGAATGTAGCTCTTTTTATCCATCCCTAAGGCAGACACTTCACATAAAATTGGCAGGAATTCTCAAAGGGACTTTTCTTGTGCAAAAAATGATTCCCAGCTAGCTATGGTAAAGGCATGACCATATCTGTGTACTTGTATCAAGCTGTGGTAACTTTTACAGTCTTCTTTGCTGATGATTGATGACTTTGTTGGCGTTTGGTTTGTCTTATTATTTTTAAATATTTTTTTACTTGAAGAATGGCCATCTTTATGATATACTTTTGACTCTGTGTTCTCCAAGGACTTGATAAAATGTGAAATAAAGAAAGAGTTAGGTTTTTAAAGGATACTTTAATTTTTCAGTCTTTAATTAATATGCTTTATTAATAATTTCAACTTAGGACTGTGTTATTAAGGGGGGAACCAAACCATTTATTCAGCTACACAATTCCTCGTATAGGAAATGATCTGCTGATGAGGGGACTGTCATCTCATCAGCTTTTTTAGTCTACCAAATCCATAATTGTTCAAACATAATATGCAGCATTGAAATAGTTGACTCTCATAAGCTAAAAATGGTGAATTCCATCATCTCTTAATGACTCTGCAAAGATTCTGTTTTGGGGATAGCAGCTGCTGCATATGTGTGGAGAGCAAAACTCAAATGACTTTTGGTATAGTTATCTCTCATCTTTACTTTGAAATAGTTTTTATGCTTTCCTAAACTTTTTAATGCTATAGAAATTGTTTTCTCTGGACACTGCTACAGAATTCTTTATTATAATCAAAATCACCCTGTGTGGCTTTTGTTATCAATTAACTTACATAACTTTGAGTGCCCAGATGTGTTTGTAAGACATGGTGACTATAACTGTGAGTAGCAAAGGGATGGGCACAGTGTTTAAATTCTTGATCACTTTATTTACTCTACTATTAAAATCAATAACTGCCTAAGCATGAGATGAGGGAAGAGGACACCAACAAACATGCAAAACTGGACAGAGAAGGTCCATGATGCCTCAAGCCTACAAAAATAAGTAAAGTCACTTGAGTAAAGATGGGAACAGGAGAGGAAGTTCTCCTCAGTAAGCCGCACAACTATTGGTTCTCCAGTGTCAAATGGTCAGCCCTGAAAACACACATACAAGTAACATAAATATAGATCCAACAATTTATATTTAGGAACATATATGCATGCTCAAATACATATATACATGTAATAACAATGGATGACAGGAGAGACAATAAGTTTGAAACACAGAGAGGAAGGATATGTGGAGGACTTAGAGAGAGGAGGAGAAAGAACTCAATTACTATCTCAAATATCAACCAATACAACAAAACAATCAGATGCAAAGCTGCTCTACTGTCCATGGCTTTCCTGGCATTTTTAGATAGTGACACTTTGGGTTTTTTTTGTTTGTTTTTTTTTTTTGTATGCATCTGAGTTATAGTTCCTCCCAATAAAATGTAGCTATCAACTTCCAAAACCTACTTTGTGCTTAAGAATACCCTTATTATAACAAAAGGATGATGTAACACACACACACACACACACACACACACACACACACACAAACACACACAAACACACTCACATTCTTCCTGTTAATTCCTGTAGAAATGATTTTAAGGTGATTCAATTAAAAGAAATCCAAATGCACACTGCTACTGCAATGAACATTTCGCAACACAAGTATTGTCTTAGTGAAAGAAGCATTTGTAGGGATTTAATTTGTATGCATAAAGCATCTGTTTTACTATTTTAACATCCACAAGCAAATGGATCGAACTAGAAAATACCATCCCAGTCACAAAAGAGTACACGTGGTATCCACTCAATTATAAGTAGATATGAGCCAAAAAACCAAAAAATTGGAATACCCATAGTACAATTCACAGACCATATGATCTCCTCTCCCCTTCCCCCAAAAAGGAAGACCAAAGTATGGATGCTTCAGTTCAGAACGGTGAAGAAAATAATCATGGAAGGTAGAGCAAAGGAAGCATCTGGGAGGGAGAAAGATGGGGATAGAAAAGGGGAAGAAGAATCAGGTGTGGGAGGAGACTGGGGAAAAGTTCAGAAGGTCAGGAAATTTAATGGAGGTGCGTTGCAGTGGGCATGGGAAACTGGGGGTACCCACTTGAAAGTTAAAATGCCAGGAACCCAAGAGGTTCTCAGGACCCAACAGGGAGAACATTAGCCGAAATACTCAAGACCATATCCAGTGTATAGACACAGGCCCTGGTTGAGGGATGGGGCCACCCACTCATCTCAAAAATATTAATCCATAATTACTCCTGCTAAAAGGAAATGTAGGAACAAAGAGAGGAGAAGAGACTGAAGGAAAGGCTATCCAGAAACTGCCTCACTTAGGGATCCGTCCCATCTGCTCACACCAAACCTAGACAATATTGCTGATGCCAAGAAGCTCCAGCTGACATGAGCCTGGATTGGCTGTCCCATGAGAGGCTGTGCTAGAGCCTTACCAATATAGATACAGATGTACACAGCCAACCATCAGACTGAACACAGGGACCTCAATGAGGAGTAAGGGGAAGGACTGAAGGAGCTGAAGGAGTTTGCAACCCCATAGGAAGAATAACAATATCAACCAACCAGACTCCCCAAAGCTTCCAGGGACTAAACCACCAAGCAAAGAGTACATATGGCGAGACCCATGGCTCCAGCTGCATATGTAACAGAGGATGGCATCAATGAGAGGGTAGCCCCTTATAGAGGAATGCTAGGGCACCAAGGTGAGAGTGGGTTTGTGGGTGGGGGAGCACCCTCATAGAAACAGAAGGAAGGGGGAGGGTGGGAAATGGAGAAGGGAAATAACATTTGAAATATAAATATAAATAACCAATAAAAATGAAAAAAGTAAAAAATGAATGTTATCTTTTATGTTATATTGTGATTTTTGTATTAATTATCCTGTGGTAAGCTTAATAGTCCATAGTTTCCTGAAAAAAGATAAGCTAAATGTACTGCTAATGCCTTTAAAATTATGCAGAATTGTTCAAGGTAAAATTAATATTAACAAACAGATTTTCAAGAACCTATTTTTAGGTGACTAATAGCCCTCCTTTAATTAAAAACATGCATTCCTTTTGTTATACTTACTAATAAAATATACCAAAAGTAAAGTATTTTTGAATGTATATATTTTATGCACTTATTAAAGTCTTTTTATAGAACCAATTAAATTATTCAGATTAAAGTGGTTCAGATATAATTTTTAATTTTATTATTCTCATTTGTGAAACTAATATATTCGTAAACTATTTACATAATTTCAACCCCATACTGTCCACACACCAACTACTCTCCAGCATTCCTCCTCCTCCTCAATTTTATGAACTGTTCTTCTTTAGTTACTATGGTTTCACATTTACATGTAGTTGTGCATGCACACACACACACAGACACACACACAGAGGCACAGACATGCCTATGCAATACATACTTATGCATATATACATAAATTATGCTGAGTCAATTTAGTACTGCTAATATGAATATTTATTAAATGATGTCCACAGGTTTTAAAACCTCTGTTGTGAGAACACTGTGGAGTAAAAGCACACACACACACACAAACCTTGCTGATCTTGACAAGAGGAAGTACATTTGGAAGTCTTTTTTTTTCCTCTTTACAGTGACAACTCAAATAGTAAGACTATATTCTGTATGGAGTCAGCACTCATGTATGTTCTTGCTCTTAACTTACTTGATTTCTCATGAAAACTTTTACTTGGGAGTTCTCATTTCTTTAGGGCAAATGTAAGGAAATAATTCTGGATTCCCTCATAAAGCTGGAGGCACCTTGGTATGTCCTCTGCTTTTGCTTGGGACTAGACAGTGTCACTAAGTGATATTGCTCATTAAATAGTAGAACATATGAGACAGAGGTATTAGGGATTCTTAAATTTTAATTTCACTGAACTCTGTATTGAACACATTTTGAAGGACTATCACTGATTATAAAATTGAAAGAATGACTAGGTGAAATTTTTGAACGATTGAAGTTGCTCACAGCTCAGAAACAAAAATTGCTGAATTCTCAGATATTTAGAAAGTTGGGGTGATAGATAAATGTTAATATTGGATGTTATTTAGTGACTAGGAATAAATAATTTTCTAGTTATATGTGTTACTATAAAATGACTACATGAAATTAGAGTATCAATAAGTTTTCTTTTGACTCATAAAATCTCTTTCTCCATGTTTGTATATATCTATATACATGTACACATACACATATACATACATGTATGTATACATATTCATGTACATGCACACATACATATATATAAATATATATACATATATGTGATATATACATATAAGATAATTTCTCACTGTTGATCTGTTGATGTTACCTGGAAATAAAGGAATGGTGAATGAGTTAATACAATTAATATTTACACAGAACTCTTTCTTTGTTCTTTGCATTAGCTTTATGTCATGGATGTGTGTGTGTGTGTGTGTGTGTGTGTGTGTGTGTGCGCGCGCGCGCGCGCGCGTGCGCACTCTGGCATGCATGTGCATGTGTGTGTATGCACATGTGTTTGTATGTGTATATGCCTGAGTGTGGTGTGGGTGAATCTGAGTTTATATGCAAATATGTGTGCATGTATGTATATGAGTATGAGAGTGTGTGTGCATGTGTGTATGCATGTGTGCATGTGTGCATGTGTGTATGTGTGCATGTGTGTGTGAGTTTAGAACATAGGTAGGTACATTACAACTTGATCTTTTAATAGTTGATTTTGCAAGATTTGTACAACTACTCAAATGTCCTAATGTTCATTGAGCATTTCAGTGATTTCAAAAGCAACATTTCCAAGGAGTTAAAAATCCACATTTTATGAGCCACAATTTTGTCTTAAAAGAGTATATTTTATATATAACCATATTTTTTAAAAAATATTTTCAAATATCTCTGAGCATTTCATACATGTGTACAATGTACATATCCACGCGCTATTTATGCAGTATAACTTCCCAGGATGCTCCAGCATATCCTCCTACCAAATTCATGATCTCTGCCCCCATTTTAAATATACCACTGTGTCCAATTAATGCTGCCTACATGAGCCTGGAGGTGTGGGCATCCAGTGCAGCATGAGGCTTATATAGATAGCATACTTTCATGACAACAAGTCATCAACTGTTAATTGCCACTCCATAAGATGCAGGACAATGTGAGCACTTCCCCATCACGGTAGAATTGGAATAGCTTGATCCTATGCAGGTCTTCTGCAATCGTAAGAGCTGGTGTGACACTCTAAGTGCAGCAATTATCTTTTCTTACAATAATCAACCAGTATAGCTTATTTTCTTTCAAGTTATTTATCATTCCACTTTGTCATATATGACAAATTCACCTTTTGTGGAGAAAAACCTCAAAATACATTGTTGTTCAGGTGGGTCAAAAGTGAGCAGAATTTAGATAAAATAAAAGAACAAAATTAAACCACGGTTCAGAAAAGAAACAACTTCACAACATAAGTGATTTTTGTGAGAGAGAGTGGGACAAGAATTCTTGGGAAGAAATGTTTCCAAAAGAGTCATAAATATTCAGTTTTTGATGCCTAGTTGGTATGCCAAGTTTCATCATGGTTATTCTTATCTGACTAAGCTCTCTATACATCAGTGAACTATATAACCTTGAACTTCTGATCTTCCTGTTTCCATTGGTACTAGTACTCAGAATACTTCTGTACGAAGCTGGGTCTGAGACCAGGGCTTCAAGAATGCTTGCCATGTACCCTACCAACTGAGCAACAGTCAATGTCCCATGATTATCTCTACCTGACAAACCATGCACAAGTGGACTGAACAGTCATCCTTTGTTTTTGATACTCTAGCTATTCTCTTAACATGTACCAATCAATAGTATACTTTAAATTTATGGTTATAACCAATAATTAAAATTTTCTAATATATTATAAAATATCTCACTATTATATATAATAATCCTCAGACCCTGCCAAGGCGATTCACTTCCTATAATAGACAACTTCTCTACCCTTTCCAGGCCCACGTTACTAATACAAATCTTGGAGTCAAACACATGTGAAATTGTATTGACCTTTTCTCCACTCAGGATTTCTTCTCTTGTTGGTAGTTACGTCACATTTTCATGTTGTGCCAAGTGTAGTGCAACATAACGCTCAAACACTGAGCAGGCTAAGAGCCCAATAGTTGCACTAACATCGGGTGAACTGACGAAACTAAAGCCAAAATCTCATTTTAAGGGAAAGGCTAGAATCAAAATGTGGAATATTTCATCACAGAATATGTCCAAACAGAGAGGCTTTAGTATATAATTTTATCCCTTTAACAGCCCCTTAGAATTATAATAATTAACAATGTGCCTATGCAAGGGAAATTCTGGACTTTTAATATAATGTTTTCGTTATTTTTGACCTTTTTCTATAGACAATAGAGAGCAATCGCATTTAACTATTTCCTTTTCAGTTAGATTCAAGATCTTCATTGTCTACTGAAGTCCACCTTCACTTTTGAGTATATGAACAGCTTTATTAATTTTAATGTCGACTGACATAATACAAATAACACATATTCCGTGACAGAATATAATATAAGTATAATCCATGACAGAAATAGTAATAACATGTGCCTCGTGGTATTAAAGCAACTATGGCAAAGCTCTTCTGTTTATTAATGATAAGTATGTTTTCTACATTCTGTTATAAAAATCTTACAGTCAATGATTAAAACCCACATCTATATTAGCCTTATTCAGCATTGATACAGTGGTACTCATGCTTCACAGTAAAACCCATGTCCTGCAAATACAATGTGGACCTTTTCAATGCTTTCCTCCTATCTCTTTTGTTCCCACTGAGTTCTTAACTCATTTGATCTAAGAGCTATTGTCACCCTGTATCTTTCCTTTTTTTCTCTCAACATGCCATTCCCTCCCAGGTATTGAATTCCTCTGTGTTCCCTCCTTTGGATTCAGGGTGACCTCCTAGGTGGACTTAAGTTGTGTACTCAGCCATTATCAATGAAAACATCAGTTGTATTTCTATTCTGATTCAATTAAGAATCCGTTCCTGAAGGTCATAAAATCCAGCATTCCTTACTCCTTCTGACATCTAGTGCTTTGGTGAATTTATTGACAACTAAATTTCAAGTATTTTCTACAGTTCACTCACTTATGTGTATGTTCTTTCATCTCTTTTCGTTTACTCTCTAAACAAACAAGGAGCAAGTTTCTTGGCATTTTGTCATTCTCTGTATTTTTCTGCCTTATGTAAGGCATCTGCCCCATTTCTGTAATTGACTTCCACACATGCCCTCAGCTACTCGTGTTAGCTCCTGTTTGGCTCTGAAATTTGCTTCTTTGGCATTCATCCTATTCTGACATATTAAATAAATTTAAATGTCATATTCCAATGTCTCTTTGCAAATATCCTATAAAATTACAATCCTAAAGAACCATGATTAGGAATTTATAAACATGTCTTAATTTTGTTGTAGTTTTTTCATAAATCTACTCATTCATCTAAAGTTTTTCTCAGCTAATTTGTGGAAAACTATAAATGTGCTATCAGAGAAAGTGCTTTCCACATGTGAATAATTTCATGTTTATATGCAAACCTCTCTATTTTACTAATTGCCAGCAACCTTCAATGATGTTTCATGGATTCTATATCTTATAAATACAGTTTGCCTCATTTTAGAATTGTGTAACAAATCTAATTCAGATAACCTTCCCTCCCACTTCAGTAAACAAACAATAAAGGAGGGACATACATGGTCTTGTGTTGGACTCTTGCCCACCTACACTCTTAAAGAAAAAATTCATTGAATACTTTAAGTACAGAAGAATAGGGAAGTCAAAAAATATATCTTGATTACCTTTTCTGAACTGTGTTCTTTGCAATAGTAGTATTCTTGTCTTCTCTGATTTACCCCAGGAGATTAAGATAATGCCCTAGAGAAAGTACCAGTTTGGCACTGATTTATCATAAGAAAAAAAAAACACAATAGAGGAGATTTACAGCTGGGAAACTATTTTAAGCAAAGATGATAAAAACGTTATTTAAGAAACCATACAGAAAGTGAAATACACTAAAAATAATTATTTAGTGATGTGTTAAATTCCAAGTGGTGACCTTTATGCATAAGGAGGTTTCTCAGCTATATTTTCTCAAGGTATAGTTTATAATTAAAATGAAAAATTGGTGACTAACATCCATATCAGCAATACTAAACTATGAGACCTTGGGTAAGGAATCATTTATCTGCTAGGGAAATGGCAAAAGTTCATTTTCTCTATTTTTACTACTTTTCTAATTGGTTAGTGGCTTGCTGATACTGGAAACATCTTTGTAAGTATACAAAGCCAGATTGTTATGAAAAGTGTAAAACCTTCTAAATGCAAATAAAAATATTTGAAATGCTTCTAAGCAAACAAAGACACTAACTTTAGCAGTGTTCATGTTGTAGTGTTGTATATGAACTCGATGTTCTACTAATCACACTGAAATCGTCTCAAAACACGTTTTAAAATGTGTTGATTCCTGGGTGACTAAACATTGAAAATACGTGCTTTTCTTGAATATGTACTAATTCATTGAAAACTATAATTTCCATGGGTAAAAATAACACAAATTAGAACTAATATGAGCACCTTAGTTCAAATACCCAGTATCCATGTATAATGACCAGTGTGCTATATGCATTCCAGTAATTCCAACAGTGTAGGGGAAGGAACAGGTATTGCATTAAGTCCAGTAAACTATTCCTTAGTTTTTGTGAGAGACATCATCTCAAGCAAAAATGTAGGAGGAATCAAAGAGGTCATAGAACAGTTCAAGAGGCCTCTTCCTATGGTCTGGCCATATGCAATTAAAAGTGGGAATTCATTCTGGCAAGTGTATATGATAGGATGTTTTTATCTTATGGACTTTTCCATAAGGGTGTTTGTATATAACCCTCTATGGAACAGCCCATGTTTGCTGTATAACCTACTAGTTTCTAGGTATTATATATTTTTACTATAATATATAACTCCAGAATATGGTAAAATAATAACTCATACAGGCAAATGTAATATGATGATGTTTTTGTTTTTATGGATATTTAAAAGTAGAAAATATGCTATAGAAAATAAAAATGACCACCTGCTTTCTTTAGCAATAACCAAGAGAAGAGGAGTCACAGGCCAGCTTAATGGAGTTGGTCTATTATGAGAAATATCAGCTTTAAACACTCTTCAACCTGAGGGTGTCTGGGAGTCATGGAAATGAACATCTCAATCTAAGTGTGGAAAAAAGTACCTCAATCTAGGCACAGGTCCCTTGTATCACTCCCAACAAAAGATCTTAGGAGTATTTTACCATGGTGGTTAATGGGTCTCTCCTTCCTAAGAACAGTTTTCCCCCTTGCTACAATAGGACCACAAGTTGGAGCAGTGCTGGCAAGTCTAGGGATGGATTTCAGCTCAGCGAGGGCAGGGTTCCTTTGGACAACAGGATTTGACTACAAAAGGTAAGGGCAACCTTCAGCAAGGGCACGAAAGGGCCTGCAAAGCCACTAGTAAGATGACCAATAATAACTTGAGTTGGTGTGAAATAACCAATCTGGAGCCATTTTCTACACTATCCATGGGAAATTCTTCTTCAAAAGACTATTTTTAAATAAATCAAGAAGCTTAAAATCAGAATGGGTAGAATTTAAGCCTATTCTGATGAAATACCAATCTTAGCAGAAAAAAAAGTAAAAGGAAAGGGAAAAAAACAACACTTCCAGTGATGTTTCTGGTCTGTACATCAAAAATAGCTTAAAAATTAAAAAAAAAACAAATGTGGGTCAAAAATGGGTTTATTGAACGTGATAGTCTATTCTTTTAAAATAAATCTCACCTTTCATTGTAAAGGGCTCCATATTATTATTATTATTATTATTATTATTATTATTATTATTGTTTTAATTAAGCTTCAGCTGTATGTTACGTAAATTATTTTGTCAACCTGTATTAATGAATGCCAATTACAGGTGAAAATAATGTGGGATTCTTCTGTCACTAATCTTTAAATGGTCTGTTGTCAAAAATATTGTAATATTTAATTCAAACCCTCCTCTTGATTTTAAAGAAGTATTACTCCAAAAATGTTTAAATGGCATATCTGTGAAGAGCACTTTCCTGTTGGAATTTTCAAATCAGGAAGATGCTCTGAGGGAATCAAGGTATGGGTGATAAGCAACCATGAAATCCAGGACAGACATGTGTATAATGATAGTTTATAAGCATTTCCCACATAGGCTCAACATTAGTTCATGAGCCAGGATGAACAAGATAATATGAAATTAAATCAAGCAGTGGAGGGAATGTTACAAGGGGCAGATGCAATAGCCAGGTGTGATAGCACGTGGGTTAATGAGACATGAGGACCATATGAGGCCAGCCTGGGCATCATAGCAAAATCTTGTTTCAAAAAAACAGGAGTGCAAAAAGAAACAAAGAAAGGAATGAAGGAAGAATGAGATGAGACAGCTGTGTGCTGCCTATTTAACACGGAACTTAAAAATATACTCTAATATAGTTATTACACGCTACATATGATAAGCATATAAACTATAGACATGGTTATTATTAGCATGTACTTTGGGTTATAGGCAATTATGTGTAGTATATTCTTATACGAGTGATAGTATAGGAAGTTTCTATATACAATCATGGTCAGGGACAGGAATAGTATGGTGTGCTGTGACACTAGTGTGGTTACAGCAGCAGCTGCAGCCGTAAACTTCTTCAGCTCTGGTATGTTGCTAACAGCAACATCATTTTTCAGCACATGATTTTATTTATTAAGTTTGTACTGCTTTACCTCAAAAATAAAACTTTTTCTCAGTAGCCTGCCCTCTTTGTAGATAGACACTGTCTTTGCAAATGATCATGTTACGCACAAATAATAGATCAATTCAGATTTCAGCCACTTATACAAATGTGTGCACTTGTTTAGATGCTCAACTCATATAAAATCGATACTAGTAGGTTTCAGGATGTTGCCTAGTTGTAGAATTTCAGTCCTTCACCTTCAAATTCTAGTTTTTATCAATGAAGATAAATTCTTCAGATCTTTATAGGTGGTCCTATCAATGTAGATACATTTTCAGATGTATATAGTTGGTTCCTTATTTTAATTTAAAACACACAATAAGTAAGTATGCATTGCTCTCTAAGTCCTTCTTCAGCATTTCTGGGTAATCATGAAAAAGATTATTTTTCGTGGTTACATGAATTTAAAACATTAGTTGCGAATCATACTAGAAATGACAAGATCCAACTATCTTTCATCTAACTCACACCTGGGAATGAGTATTTTCTTAATGAAGATCTTCATCTCGCTCTACATGGGCTGTTTATCAATTTCTCTAGAGTGACAGTAAATCAAGTGGCAGCACATGGTAATGTAAATCACAGTCTAATTTAGTTGTCACCATGTTGTGACACTTAGTTAAAAATGCTTTTTAATTGTGAGTATAAATTATACATGAACAATTCTTAGTGACAGTCTTAATACTACATCAGATTATTTCACCCAAGGGAGAATAGCAAGCATCATCAACATGAGGCAAGAGTATGTCTCAGATGTCTTAAATAGCAATTTAGGGAGAGATAATGATGATGATGTGTTCTGCTTTAGTTTCTACCCAAAACTGGGTATAGAGAAAAAGGAAAGGGTAACAGAAAAGGGAAGAAGATTGAATATTTTGAAAATATGAGGCCCATATCTGTGACCCTGAAAGATCACCTTCAATTTCTGTTGGTCAGTCTATAGACATAAGCTCTGTAATCCTGACAGGATTCATTGTCAGAAGAGAAATACATGAACTTAGAGAAAGGGGGAAGTTTTCTACATAGCTATTTCAAATTAATGGGCTTTCAGTGTTCGCAAATTCTATACTTTCTTACTTTCAATCCAATGGGCTTCAGTTAAGTAGACACTAACAGGCTCTAATATGGTCAACATAATATAGTACCATGTTAATGAAAATCAACTTTACATAATAGCCATGACATAGTGAGATTTCCTCCTTCTAGAATAAAATTTAACATTACATTGCAATGATAGCTTGTTTTCGGGAAACATAATATATGTTCTTACATATGATGCTGCCCCATTGGTACTATTAATATATTACTACTAAATATATTACTGGAAAGGGTAGTGTATGTTGAAAGTTAGGTTTCATTGAAGCTGTGCTTATTTTTTCTCTAAAATACAGAAATAGCCATTTTATACTTCTCTGATGGGACTGATTTTGCAAAGAAATATCGTAAGAGCCAGCATGTTATAATACATATGAGTATAAAACTCCTCAGCTTAAAACCTTCACATCTACAGCTATGAATATTCTTTAAGCAGCATATTTGCTTGCCATTATTAGACCATGTAGGGCTAAACATCTTCCACAGATTCTATGAGAGGTTGAATCTTGACCTCAGAGGGAGAGTTTTAACAACAACCTTTACAAACCAGATTTCTCATTTTAGGACCAGATTTATGAGGATGTACAGTAAGAGGTACACTGATACATGGCTGTTGGGAGTACAAATTGACAGCTCCTACAGAAACCAGCATGGTGGTTCCTCAGGAAGATGGATCAACCTCATGATCCAGCTGTACAAAAGGATGCTTCGTCCTACCACAAAGACACTTCTTCAACTATGTCCATTACTACTCTATTCATAATAGCCAGAACTTATACATAGACTAGATGCCCCTCAACAGAATAATGGTGCGATGGTTTGAATGTGCACTGCCCAGAGAGTGGCACTATTAGAAGGTGTGGCCCTATCCGAGTAGGTGTGTTACCATGGGGTGGGTTTAAGACCCTCATCCTAGCTATCTGGAAGCCATTTTCTGCTATCAGTCTCTAGATAAAGATGTAGAACTCTCAGCTTCTTCTGTACTATGCCTGTCTGAATGCTGTCATGTTCCTGACTTGATGATACTGGACTGAACCTCTGAAACTGTAAGCCAGCCCCAATTAAATGTTGTCCTTTAATTATATATGTTCACAGCAGTAAAACCATAACTAAGCAAACAGATAAAGAAAATGTGGTACATTTACATAATGTAGTGTTAGTTGTTAAGAATGTTACCACATAAAATCTGCAGGAAAATGAATGAGGTTAGAAAAATCATCCTAAGTAGGTAACCCAGACCAAAAAAAGACAGATATAGTATATATTTACTTATATGTGGATTTTAGCTGTTACGTCCATGATAATCAATCTACAATCCATAGAAGCACAGAGGACAGGTGTAGAGTAAGGAGAGATAGATCTTATTAACAAAGTGGGAAAGTTAGTTATGAAATGGAAGAGTTAAGTGGGAGAGGGCGAGAAGGCAGTGAACGGTAGGAGCAAATAGAGTGTCACAGTACATTTTATGGTGCAGTAAAGGGGTAGCATGGACACCTACTACACTATAAACTCCCTAAAGTTTATACATATGTGAAGGGAATCTAAATAAATCACCAAATAATGGGTAGAGTCCTAACTGGACCTCTCTTGTTACCAATAGGATCTCCCAGTACATTGATTGGATTACATATAATTGTGTTGATGGCCAAAGTAGCCCCACTGTAATCCTCAAGCAATCCAAACAGTTGACTAGGGTACTCTCCCTAATGACAGCAAAACAAAATTTTTAAAATCAAAACCTATGCAACTATTAAAATGGAGATGTCAAAGTGGTACCTGTAGAGCCTCCACCCCTAACTTTCAGTGTGTTTGGTGCAGTAAGATACCCGAGTGTACTCAAAAGAGAAATAAAACACGTGAAGCCAGCCACAAAACCCCTTATCTGCAATTGTGTCCTGTCTGCAAGATATGCTAGAGCAGTGGTGGCAGAAAGCCTGAGGGATTGACCAACCAATGTCTTATTTGGCTTATGACGCCATGAGCTAGAACCTGAGTCTGACATTTCTTGTGTGATCAAGTACTGGAAACCATATAGCCCAAGAAACTAGGACAAAGGCAAATAATACTGCTCCAAAAAAATCTGTAGTGAAAAAACTCATAATTATTTTCAGCTCTATTCATACCTACGTGAGAGCCTTCTTCAATTATCAGAATAGAAGCTTCCTCCTACAACAGATGTAAATTAACACAGGGACCCACAGTCAGATATGCAGAATTTGGAACACTCAGACCTAAATGGGATGGCTCCATCAAATGCTTCCCTTCAGAGTTCAGGGATCCCTGAAGAAGAAACAGACAGACTGTAAGAGCCAGAGGGGAGAATAGCAAGCAAACATAGCCCTCAAAATCCGCATGAGCAAAGTTCATATGAACTCATAGATCTGAGGCAGCATTCACAGGTCCGCACCAGGTCCTCTGCATATATATTATGGCTTCCAGTTTAGTGTTTTTAGGTGATACCTCAATGTGAGAATAAGTGGATCTCTGTGATCCTAGTGCCTTCTCTTGGGATCTTTTTGTTTTGTTTGTTTGTCTGACCCAATTTACATATGATAGTTTTGGTTTTATTTTACTAAATTTCATTTTGTTGCATTTTAAAAATATGAGTGAATGAAAAAAATATATAGTCACTAGGGTAAAAGTTATTAAGCAGACTGTTATTTATAGCTGCTAGCAGAGGGAAAAAGTTTTCTGTAAAAGAGTGACACTGGGTATATCAAGTCTAGGAGAAGTCTCTTTTCATAAGAAATAGTTGATAATTGATAATTGGGATCTGCGGCTTTTTTTTATTTGCTTCTACTTGGTTTAGTTGTGGTTTTGTTTATTAGTTTTCACTTCTTTCCTTTTAGGATATAGTTTCATTTTGCTCTTTTGGTTCTGTGGAGTTTTATTGTTGTATTGGGGTTTTGATTCTTATTTGAAAAAGAACTTTAAAAAAGTGCGGGTAGGGAGGGGAAATGGATATGGAAGGTCTTAAGGGGTGGTAAGAGTATGATAAAATACATTTGAATTATAATACATTTGAATAATTAATATTGTGTTAAATAATACAAAGTATAATAATAAAAATTAAAATTATATTAAATTTAGGAGTAGTTTTAAAGTATATGTGTGTGATAAAATGTGTAAGGGGAATGTTTCTTATCTGTCATAGAAATAATAAAGAGAAAAGGTAAGAGTAGTGAGCAGTTCAAAATGAGATTATATACCATCACCTATAAAATGTCTAGGTTGATGATTAACTGATAATCCATATGACTAAGCAAGAGAGGATGTTATAATCAAGGCAATGCCTGCTAATGGTAGAAAGGCGAATGAGAGGACAGAGAGAATGGAAGAATGGGATTAGAGGAGACACATGCTGGGTGACTGATAAAACACTTACTGGCATAGTAACAGTCTGCTCTGTCTTTTACACCTGCAGAAACAAAGGTGCCAAGGCCATACTCCAGATGAATTCCTCTTGCAAACCCTCTCCAGGAAAGAACTAAGTCTTCTAGCAAGTGACTCTTGACTAGACTGACCATTGCTTAGCAGAGGAACAGTGTGTCATTTGATGTAGAGAACCATGGAGACAAACACTACAATCAATCTTTTATGTAGATTGATTATTTCTTTATGAATGTCTTCTTGTTAGCAAAACACTTAGTGGGAGATTTGACGTGTAAGAAACATATTTACCTGATGAATAAGTGAAAAACCAATTGTTTTTAGAGTTCTGACGAAAGTTTCATGGTCAAGAAAATGCAACCACATGTTTTGAAACTTTAGGTAATCAAGTCCTCTAACATATAAATGTCTGTGGTGAAGCCTACTTTTTCATGATGGATGATTGTTTTGATGTGTTCATGGATTTGGTTTGCAAGAATTTTATCGAGTAATTTAGCATCAATATTCATAAAGGAAATTGGTCCGAAGTTCTCTGTCTTTGTTGGGTCTCTTTGTGGTTTAGGAATAGGCATAGCTGTGGCTCCATGGAAGGAATTGGGTAGTGTTCTTTCTGTTTCTGTGTTGTGGAATAGTTTGGGGAGTACTGGTATTAGGTCTTCTATGAAAGTCTGATAGAATTCTGCACTAAACCCATCTGAATCTTGGCTTTTGTTTCTGGTTGGGAGACTTTTAATGACTGATTCCATTTCCTTAGGGCTTATGGGACTGTTTAGATGATTTATTTGATCCTGATTAAACTTTGGTACCTAATATCTGTCTAGAAAATTGTCCATTTCTTCCAGATTTTCCAGTTTTGTTGAATATAGGCTTTTGTAGTAGGAACTGAAAGTTTCTTTGAATTTTCTCAGTTTCTGTCTCTCTGCCCTCTGATTTGTCTTGATAAGAGTTTATGTATTTTGTTGATTTCCCCCCCCAAAAAAAAACAGCTCCTGTTTTTGTTGATTCTTCATATAGTTCTTTTTCTTTCTACTTGGTTGATTTCAGTCCTGAGTTTGATTATTTCCTTTTGTCTACTCCTCTTGGGTACATTAGCTTCTTTTTGTTCTGGAATTTTCAGGTGTGCTGTCAAGCTGCTAGTGTATGCTCTTTTCAGTTTCATTTTGGAGGCACTCAGAGCTATGAGTTTTCTTCTTAGCACTGCTTTCATTGTGTCCCATAAGATTTGGCATGCTGTGTCTTCATTTTCATTAAATTCTAAAAAAGTCTTTAATTTCATTCTTTATTCCCTCCTTTATCAAGTTACAATTGAGTAGAGCACTGTTCAGCTCCCATGTGTATATGGGATTTCTGTTTATCTAAGAGACACAGGAATGGTTCAATATATGAAAATCCATCAACATAGGGCACGATGTAAACAAATTCAAAGAAAAAAAACTACATGATCATCCCATTAGATGCTGTGAAACACTTGACAAAATTCAACACACCTTCTTGGCAAAAGTCTTGGAAATATCAGGAATTCAAGACCTATACCTAAACTTAGTAAAAGCAATATACAGCAAACTAGTAGCCAACATCAAGCTAAATGGACAGAAAGTTGAAGCAATCCCACTAAAATCAGGAACTAGACAAGGCTGCCTACTCTCTCCCTACTTATTAAATATAGTACTCAAAGACATAGCCAGAGCAATTAGAAAACAAAAGGAGGTCAATGGGATGCAAATTGGAAATGAAAAAGTCAAAATATGACTATTTGTTCTTGATAAGATAATATACTTAAGTGACCCCAAAGATTCCACCAAAGAACACTTCAACCTGAAAAAGAATTTCAGCAAAGTTGCTGGATATAAAATTAACTCAAAACCTCACTGATCCGGTCCCACAGCTCACTGCTCCCAAACCCCTTGGGAGAGAAAGCTCACCGCGCGGACAGGTGGGCACTCCTGAGACTGCAGAGCAAGAGAGACCACCAATACTGCCCATCCATGCCCACATCCCTGGCCCAAGAGGGAACTGTTTAGGACCTCTGGGAACCAGAAGATAGGGGCACTCAAGCTGCAGATCCCCTGTGGTCCAGACACTGCCCGGACCTAAAGGGACCTAGTCAACAGTTCTCTGCACCCAAATCCCGTGGGAGGGAGAACTAAACTTTCAGAGGGGCAGAAACACCTGGGAAGCCTGAAGAGACTACACTCTGCCCACATTTCTGACTCCAGAGGAAAACACCTAACGCCATCTGGGACCCCAGTGCATGGGGGCCCCAGGAAAAGGCGGTACAGGCCCTCTTGGTTGCCACCCTCATGGACAGCTCAAAAGCAGCCTCCCATGAGCAACATGAGCTGCAGGACCACAAGTAAAACCATCTTTTTTGCTCCAAGTGACCTGCCTGGTGGACTCAGGACACAGGCCCACAGGAACAGTTGAAGAACAGTACACAGGAAAGACTACATGCTCAAAATCAGAACACTCTGCTCCCCTAACTGGCTGAAAGAAAACAGGAAAACAGGTCTACAGCACTCCTGACACACTGGCCTATAGGACGGTCTAGCCACTGTCAGAAATAACAGAACAAGGTAACACCAGAGACAACCTGATGGCAAGAGACAAGCACAGGAACCCAAGCAACAGAAACCAAGACTACATGGCATCATAGGAGCCCAATTCTCCCACCAAAGCAAACACTGAATATCCAAACACACCAGAAAAGCAAGATCTAGATTTAAAATCACATTTGATCATGATGCTGGAGGACTTCAAGCAAGACATGAAGAACTCCCTTAGAGAAACACAGGAAAACATAAATAAATAACTAGAATTCTATAGAGAGGAACCACAAAAATCCCTGAAAGAATTCCAGGAAAACACAGTCAAACAGGTGAAGGAATTAAAAATGGAAATAGAAGCAATAAAGAAAGCACAAAGGGAAACAACTCTGGATATAGAAAACCAAAGGAAGAGAGAAGGAGCTGTAGATACAAGCATTACCAACAGAATACAAAAGATAGAAGAGAGAATCTCAGGAGCAGAAGATTCCATAGAAATCATCAACACAATGGTCAAAGATGATGTAAAATGGGAAAAGCTAATAGTCCAAAACATACAGGAAATCCAGGACTCATTGAGAAGATCAAACCTAAGGATAATAGGTATAGAAGAGAGTGAAGACTACCAGCTCAAAGGACCAGTAAATATCTTCAACAAAATCATAGAAGAAAACTTCCCTAACCTAAAAAAAGAGATGCCCATAAACACACAAGAAGCCTACAGAACTCCAAATAGATTGGACCAGGAAAGAAACTCCTTCTGTCACATAATAGTCAAAACACCAAATGCATAAAATTATCAATATTAAAAGCAGTAAGGGAAAAGGGTCAAGTAACATATAAAGGCAGACCTATCAGAATCACACCAGACTTTTCGCCAGAGACTATGAAAGCCAGAAGATCCTGGACAGATGTCATACAGATCCTAAGAGAACACAAATGCCAGCCTGGGTTACTGTATCCTGCAAAACTCCCAATTAACATAGATGGAGAAACCAAGATATTCCATGACAAAAACAAATTATACAATATCTTTCTACAAATCCAGCCCTACAAAGGATAATAAATGGTAAAGCCCAATATAAGGAGGCAAGCTACACCCTAGAAAAAGCAAGAAATGAATCTTTTTGGCAACAAAAAAGAGAAGAAAAGCACACAAACAGAATCTCACATCCAAATATGAATATAACAGGAAGCAATAATCACTGTTCCTTAATATCTCTCAACATCAACGGTCTCAACTCCCCAATAAAAAGACATAGATTAACAAACTGGATATGCAATGAAGACCCTGCATTCTGCTGCCTACAGGAAACACACCTCATAGACAAAGACAGACACTACTTCAGAGTGAAAGGCTGGAAAACAACTTTCCAAGCAAATGGTCAGAAGAAGCAAGCTGGAGTAGCCATTCTAATATCGAATAAAATCGATATTCAACTAAAAGTCATCAAAAAAGATGAGGAAGGACACTTCATATTTATCAAAGGAAAAATCCACCAAGATGAACTGTCAATACTAAATATCTATGCTGCAAATACAAGGGCACCTACATACGTAAAAGAAACCTTACTAAAGCTCAAAACACACATTGCACCTCACACAATAATAGTAGAAGATCTCAACACCCCACTCTCATCAATGGACAGATCATGGAAACAGAAATTAAACAGAGACATAGACAGACTAAGAGAAGTCATGAACCAAATGGATTTAACAGATATTTATAGAACATATTATACTAAAACAAAAGGATATACCTTTTTCTCACAACCTTATGGTACTTTCTCCAAAATTGACCATATAATTTGTCATAAAACAGCCTCAACAGATACAGAAAGATAGAAATAATCCCATGCGTCCTATAGACCACCATGGGCTAAAGCTGGTCTTCAATAACAATAAGGGAAGAACACCCACATATACATGGAAGTTGAACAATGCTCTATTCAATGACAACCTAGTCAAAGAAGAAATAAAGAAAGAAATTAAAGACTTCTTATAATTTTATGAAAATGAAGGTACAACATGCCCAAACTTATGGGACACAATGAAAGCTGTGCTAAGAGGAAAACTCATAGCTCTGAGTGCCTGCAGAAAGAAACAGGAGAGAGCAGCTTGACAGCGTACCTAAAAACTCTAGAACAAAATGAAGCAAATACACCCAGAAGGAATAGAATGCAGGAAATTATCAAACTCAGATCTGAAATCAACCTAATAGAAACAAAAAGACCAAACAAAGAATGAACAGAACTAAAAGTTGGATCTTTGAGAAAATCAACAAGGTAGATACAACCTTAGCCAGACTAACCAGAGGACATAAAGAGTGGGTCCAAATTAACAAAATCAGAAATGAAAAGGGAGACATAACTATAGAATTAGAGGAAATTCAAAAAAAATCATCAGATCCTACTATAAAAGCCTATATTCAACAAAACTTGAAAATCTACAGGAAATGGACAATTTCCTAGACAGATACCAGTTACCGAAGTTAAATCAGGAACAGATAAACCATTTAAACAACCCCATGACTCCTAAAGAAATAGAAGCAGTCATTAAAGGTATCCCAACCAAAAAGTGCCCAGGTTCAGATGGGTTTACTGCAGAATTCTATCAAACCTTCATAGAAGACCTAATACCAATACTATCCAAACTATTCCACAAAATTGAAATGGAGCACTACTGAATTCCTGTTATAAAGCCACATTTACTCTTTTTTTTTTTTTTTTGGTTCTTTTTTTTCAGAGCTGGGGACCGAACCCAGGGCCTTGCGCTTCCTAGGTAAGCGCTCTACCACTGAGCTAAATCCCCAGCCCCCACAATTACTCTTGTACCTAAGCCACACAAAGGCCCAACAAAGGAAGAAAACTTCAGACCAATTTCCCTTATGAATATTGACGCAAAAATATTCAATAAAATTCTGGCAAACTGAATCCAAGAGGACATCAAAACAATCATCCACCATGATCAAGTAGGCTTCATCCCAGGCATGTAGGGATGGTTTAATATATGGAAAACCATCAACGTAATCCATTATATAAACAAACTGAAAGAACAAAACCACATGATCATTTCATTAGATCCTGAGAAAGCATTTGACAAAATTCAACACCCCTTCATGATAAAAGTCCTAGAAAGAATAGGAATTCAGGGTCCATACCTAAACATAGTAAAAGCCATATACAGCAAACCAGTTGCTAACATTAAACTAAATGGAGAGAAACTTGAAGCAATCCCACTAAAATCAGCGACTAGACAAGGCTGCGCACTCTCTCCCTACTTATTCAATATAGTTCTTGAAATTCTAGCCAGAGCAATCAGACAACAAAGGGAGGTCAAGGGGATACAGATCGGAAAAGAAGAAGTCAAAATATCACTATTTGCAGATGATATGATAGTATTTTTAAGTGATCCCAAAAGTTCCACCAGAGAACTACTAAAGCTGATAAACAACTTCAGTAAAGTGGCTGGGTAAAACATTAACTCAAATAAATCAGTAGCCTTCCTCTACCCAAAAGAGAAACAAGCCGAGAAAGAAATTAGGGAAACGACACCCTTCATAATAGACCCAAACAATATAAAGTACCTCGGTGTGACTTTAACCAAGCAAGTAAAAGATCTGTATGATAAGAACTTCAAGCCTCTGAAGAAAGAAATTGAAGAAGACATCAGAAGATGGAAAGATCTCCCATGCTGATGGATTGGCAGGATTAATATAGAAAATGGCCATTTTACCAAAAGCGATCTCCAGATTCAATGAAATCCCCATCAAAATACCAATCCAATTCTTCAGAGAGTTAGACAGAACAATTTGCAAATTCATCTGGAATTAAAAAACACCAGGATAGCTAAAACTATCCTCAACAATAAAAGGAAGGGGAAAAAGGACTTCAGTTATAAAAAATCACTATACCAGACACATAGAACTCAAAACTCCACAACCAATGATTTTTGACAAAGGAGCCAAACCATCCAATGGAAAAAAAATAGCATCTTCAACAAAACTGAGGTGCATGATGGATCCATGATTATCACCCCTGTACAAAGCTTAAGTCCAGTGGACACATCAGACCAGATACACTCAAACTAATAGAAGAAAAGGGGAAGCATCTTAAACACATGGAATAGAGAAAACTGAACAAAAACACCAATGGCTTGTGCTCTAAGATCATGAATGGACAAATGGGAATAAACTTGTAAGGCAAAGGACACTGCTGTTAGGACAAATGGCAACCAACAGATTGAAAAGTCACTTGAGGGCTTTTTTGACAAAGACAAATAATCCTATTAAAAATGGGGAGCAAATTAAAAAAACCATCCAATGGAAAAAAGCACAACCATTCTGAAATAGACATTGAATCTTCAACAATGGTGCCCAAAATATATGCATGCTCCACTATGTTCAAGCCTAGCCAGAAGGTGAAAGCATGTCAACAGAAGAAGAAGAATGTACATATACACAATGGAATATTACTCAGCTGTCAAAACAATGGATCCAAATGGTTGGAATGAAAATATTATCACACCCTGATAAGGGTTATTAGCCAAATGCTTAAGATGCACAGAACACATGAAACTCAAGAAGGATGACCAAATGGACCTCCAGGGAATAGGAGGCAAAGTTTCAGGACATTCAGAGCCTGACATGTGACCCATACATGGTACACAGCCACACCCCAAAGAAGTACAGGCCTACCGAATGGGGTAGATCTCCTGAGAGACACAGCCAGAATACAGCAAAATACATAGGCAAATGCCAGCAGCAAAACCACTGAAGAAAAATCTGAAGGAATCAGAGAAAGGACTGAAAGAGTTTGGGTGTCCTCCTAGGGACTAAGCCATCAACCCAAAGTCTATACATGAGTGTCCCTGCCCAACCTCATAGGTAGCAATGGATAGCCTAGTAAGAGCACCAGTGGAAGGGGAAACCCTCGGTCATGCCATGTCTGGATTCCCAGTGAACAAGATTTTTTGGGGGAGGGCATTTATGTGGGGAGGATGGGAAGGGAAACACCAATATAGAAGGAGAGGAAGAGGGGTTAGGGTGATGTTGGCCTGAAAACCAGGAAGGGGAATAACAATCGAAATGTAAATAAGAAATACTCATGTTAATAAAGATTAAAAAAATAAAATTAACTCATATCAGTAGCCTTCCTCTACTTAAAGGGTAAACATGCTGAGAAAGAAATTATGGAATCAACACCCCTCACATTAGTCACAAATTATACAAAATACAGTGGTGTGACTCTAACCAAACAAGTGAAAGTTCTGTATAACAAGAATTTCAAGTCTCTGATGAAAGAAATTAAAGAACTGAGAAGATGGAAAGATCTTCCATGCTCATGGATTGGCAGGATTAATATTGTAAAATGACCATCTTGCCAAAAGCAATATACAGATTGCATGAAATGCTCATCAAAATTCCAACCCAATTCTTCATAGAGTTAGAAAGAGCAGTTTGCAAGTTCATTAGGAATAACAAAAAATCCAGGGTAGGCAAAACTATTGTCAACAATAAAAGAACTTTGAGGAATCATCATTTCTGATTTCATGCTGTATTACAGAAAAATAGTTAAAAACTCTATGGTATTGGTATAGAGACAGGCAGAAAGATCAGTGGAATAGAATTGAAGATTCAGAAATGAACCACAATATGGTCACTTGAACTTTGACAAAGGAGTTAAAACCATCCAGTGAGAAAAAGATAGCATTTTCAACAAATGGTGATGGTTCAATTAGCAGTCATCATGTAGAAGATTGCAAATCAATACATTCTTATCACCTTGTACAAAGCTCAAGTCCAAGTGGATCAGGGACCTCCACACCACACCAGGTACACTCAAACTAATAGGAAAGAAATTTGGGAAGAGCCTTGAACACATGGACACAGAGGGAAATTTCCTGAACAGAACACCAATGGCTTATGCTCTAAGATCAAGAATCCACAAATGGGACCTCATAATATTGCAAAGGTTTTGTAAGGCAAAGTACACTGTCAATAGGACAAAATCACAACCAATAGATTTGGAAAAGATCTTTACTAACCCTACATTTGACAGAGAGTTAATATCTAATAAATACAAAGAACTCAAGAAGTTATACTCCAGAGAATCAAATAACCCTTTAAAAAAGGGGGCTACAGTGCTTAACAAAGAATCCTCAATTGAGAAATATGGAATGACCACAAAGCATTTTAAAAAATGTTTAACATCTTTAGTCACTAGAGAAATGCAAACCAAAACAACTCTGAGGTTCTACCTCAGACCAGTCAGAATGGCTTAGATCAAAAACTCAGGTGACAGTAAATGCTGGCAAAGATGTGGAGAAAGAATACTCTTCTGTTGTTTGTGGGATTGCCCAGCTGGTACATACACTATGGAAATCAGTCTGGAGGTCCTCGAAAAATTAGACAGTACTACTTGAAGACCCACTTATACCACTTCTTGGCATATAACCAAAAGGTGCTCCAACATATAACAAGGACACACGCTTCACTATGTTCATAGCAGCTTTATTTAAAATAGCCAGAAGCTGGAAAAAAACCAGATGTCCTTCAACAGAGGAATGGATACAAAAAATGTAGTGCATTTATACAATGGAGTATTACTCAGATATTAAAAGTAATAACTCCCTGAAATTCTTTGGCAAATGGATGCAACTAGAAAGTATCACCTGAGTGAAGTAACTGAATCACAAAAGAACTCACATGGTATGCACTCACTGATAGGTGGATATTAGCTCAAAGTTCTGAACAATGAAGATACAATCCAAAGACCACATTACGCTCAAGGAGAATTAAAATCAAAGTGTGGATGCTTCAGTCCTTCTTGGAAGTGGGAACAAAATACTCACAGGAGGAAATAGAGACAAAATGTGGAGAAGAGACTGAGGGAAAGGCTATCCAGAGATTTCTCACCTGAAGATCCATCCCATATACAGTCACAAAACTAGATACTATTGAGGATGCCAAGATGTACATGCTGACAGGAGGCTATATAGCTCTCTCCTGAGAGACTCTGCAAGAAGCTGGCAAATACAGAGTCAGATGCTCACAGCCAACCATTTAACTGAGAACTGGGTCCCAATGGAGGAATTAGAGAAAGGCCTGAAGGGGTTTGCAATCCATAGAAAGAACAACAATATCAACCAGTCACCCCAGAGCTTTCTGGGACTAAACCACCAACCAAAGAGAATATCCATGGCTCCAACTGCATGAGTAGCAGATGATGGCCTTGTCTGGCATCAAAGGGAGGAGAGGTCCTTTGTCCTGCGAAGGCTAGATGCCCCAGTATAGCATAACACCAGTGCTGGGAGGCAGGAGGGAGTGAGTGGGTGGGTGGGGGATCACCCTCATATAAGCAGGGAGAGGGCAGATGGCATAGGGACTTTCCAGAAGGGAAAGAGGATAGCATTAGAAATATAAATAAAGAAAATATCCAATAAGAGAAAAAATGAAAGTGTGATTTTTTTTAATTATATAGAGATAATCTCCCCAGAAATAGCATGTTTTTCTTAACTAGGTTCACTTTAAGTTAAAAATTCAGTTGTATCCAAAGTTTCCATACTTTTCTAGGAATGAAAACCATTTGAAACTATTTGGCATCTGACATACAATATATTAAATATAATTATCAGGTCCTACTATGTGTCTAGTTTGAAAAACTCCTTACTTGTTGGAATGGTCAAGAGACATGTGTTTGCCACATATACGTCAGAGTGTCCAGAGTATTTTATACTCATCTAATCTGACAGATTTCTGAAACTAAACTTTCAGTCTTATAGAAATATGTCACAAGTTTGAGGAACAATATCTAACTAAGCATGATATAAGAAAACCAATTAAGCCCTATATGGTATAGGGATTTTTCTTCAGTATTTTCACTAGAAGAAAGTATGTCAATATCACTTCTGATATTATTTAAGATATACTTGTTCCTGACCATCCATTTTCCCACATACAGTTCTAAGATGCTTACTTATAAGCACTGCATCTTTAACCATAATTTTTAAGGAATATGAGGTTTTTTATTTAATGTATTTGTATGTATATGTCTGTTTTGCCTACATGCATATCTGTGTGCCACTGGTGTGCACTGTTCTAGGAGGCCAATGGAAATCATTGAAATCCCTGAGGCTGGAGTTACAGATGGTTGTCAGTCCTGGAAGTCCTGTGGAAGAGCAACCAATGTTAACAGCTGAGCCATCTCTGCACCTACTTAGAGAAAAGCATTGATGCTCGTGTATTAGAAATGTTTACTAGAGATAACTCTGTACCCCAGGGAGTACACATAGAGGAACCCATAGCTCCAGCTACATATGTAGCAGGGGATGGCCTTATCTGGCATCAATGGGAGGAGAGGCCCTTGGTCCTGTGAAGGCTAGTTGCCCCAGTGTAGGGGAATGTAGGTGGGAGTGAGTGGGTGGGTGAGCACCCTCATAGAAGCAGGAGGAGGGGGTGGCATAGGGGGTTTGTGGAGGGGAAACTGGGAAAGGGAATAACATTTGAGATGTAAATAAATAAAATATCCAAAAAATCTATGTTTATGTTTTGCTTCTATTGTTTACTTTTGTTTCTATTTTAATGTTAACTTTCATATTTTTCTTAAAAAGAAATTATCATAGAAATGTATGATTGTATAGGGTCACTTGAAGGTATCAACTTAAGGTGTCTTGAGTAGTACCTTTGTAGGCTTAGTTCATCTTCCTTTTTTGTCCATATCTGAAAAATTCTCCGACAGAAGACAAAGTTTCAAAATCTAACAACTCAAAATGTAGTATGCCTCATAAAACTTTACTTCTGTGGTCTTCGTGAGGTTCCCCAACAACCGCAACAGGGCTATCCATGCCTGTCATGCCTGCCTGTAGATTCTGCTCCCCTAAATGGACCACCTTCCCTAGCCTCAGTGGGAGAGGATTAGCAGTGAGCTGATATGTGGGGAGAAAGTGGCCACTTCTTTTATTGAATTTTTTATTTATGTTTTAAATATTATCCCCTTTCCCTGTTTCCACTCCAGAAACCCATTATCCCACCCCCCACTCTATGATGGTGGTCACCCACCCACTCCACCTCTACCCTGACATTCCCCTACACCGGGGCATGAAGCCTTGTCAAGGCACATCCTCTGCTACATATGCAGCATCTCTAATCTGTTTTTAATTGGTGTATTTCCGAGGAAATTCTCATAAGTACTGATTAAATAAGTTCAATATTCGCTCAACACAAAATGAACCACAAATAACCTATTATTTCTATGACATTGTGACTAAAAGACTTAGATTTTGTCCCTCTACAACACCTCTCTCATAAGTCACTGAAACTTTCCAACAAAGTTCAATGAAAAATGGTTCTTTTAAACTTTCTTCTTCCCTTTGATTTTTCCCGTGAGACATGCATACAGAAATCAAGATAACCATGTCCAAAATAATAACAGGATGACTAAAATCATCTCTCCATCATCATTCATCATGGCTGAGCAGCAGTGGACAAGTTACATAATGGCAGTGGACACATATGACTCTGTGGTGAAGATCAACCTCTGCTCTTTCAGAGGCTTTTACTTCAGATTCTAGTACACAATTTTCACAGGGCATCAGATTCCTTATTTTGGGCTCTAAGGTCACGTGTAGGTGTGTACACAGAGACACAGATTAAAATAGCATAAACAAATCTTAAAGAGAACTGAAATTGATGAAACACCTAGATTCCAAGAGCACCAGTTTCTCTGGCCCTGATATTTCCTCTTTGATGACTATAGATACATGCCTCTGGTAGTGGCTTTAGTAGATGACAGATTATGATGTCTCTGGTGAACTTCTGGAGGACATGACCCCTCAATGGCTTTACTTTGCAAAGCACAAAACATGACTAAGTCAGTGGCCTCCAGAATTTGATTACAATCTACAGATTGACTAGTGGTGAAAGTGAGTTGCTTTAAATCAGTGAATCACATTGTTGTAAAATTCACAACAAAATACTGAGGCAGGAGAAAGGCTTCAGACACAGGAACAGCTAATGAGAGAGACATTTAGGGAAAATCAAAATAGGAATTTTTTCCTTAATAAGAAATACATGAGGTCACTTAGAGACAGTAGTATTATAATATGAAAGGTGAAGCTAATATCAAAAACTCTTATTAAATTTTATGAAACTCAATCATAAAAACTAAATCATGAAACTCAATAATATATCTATCCTTTTGCTGAAATTATTATCATGTAAAATAATCACCTTTATCTAAAGTTTGGCTATATTTACATTTTTCTGAAATTTAAGTTATTATGGAAAAATTTGCAATGGATATAGTTAAAAGGAAAAATAACAGGTTGAAAATTGACACCAAGGACATTAATATTGATCATGCATAGATTTGAAGATCAAGGAGATCAGGAAGACAGAGGCTTTGATCTTCCCTTTAGAGTACTTTTGTGTTCTTATAACTTTAGTGATAATAATCATACATTACTTTAAAAATTAATTTTAAATGATTCATTTTTCCCCTCTGGGACCCACTGGTATTAACAGTTGGGTACTATATGCTAGCTGTCAAAATATTGGAAGACACTTAGTACATTTGTTCTTGGACTTTTCCAAGTGTGGTAAATGTTTGCAAAATATACTGTATGTGAGAAGCAGAAAATGACTTGACGTCCACATCACACCTGGTCTGTGCAAATGCTGTGCTACAAACTTTCATGGTGATGACTTACTCAAAAATCATTGCTGGGAAAGCTAGTGTGAGCTTCCTTTACTTGTCAATATGGCAATATTACAACCAGACTAGAGAAAGGATTGCAATTTTTTTCTTATTCAGATGTACTTTATTCTCATTGCTATGGATATATGAAAACAGTGCCAATTTTCATTATGGAAGGTAGTACAGAATAAATCAATTCTTTAGAATAATAGGCTTATAGACAGAACCTCTATAATATCCTCTTCCCAAAAATAGATTTCTTTCAGTGGGAGATTTTGCTCATAGAGTTTCTCTCAATTAATTTGATATATGCCACTTTCTCCAATATGAATACAAAACTTGTCTGATTTTTCTACTTTTTTAAAGTTGTGTAGATACCATAAATATATAATTTTTTGGGAAAAAATGTCAGGGTTCCAAATAAGGAACCTCGATTATTCCTTAACAAGATAAACAAAAGACTGGTACAATATAAACTGAGTATCGAGAAAGATATCTACATTTTCAAATTAACTGGATAATTTAAAAGTATTTTTCTGACTACAAGTAATTTTCTGCACAGAGTAATTATCTCCCCTCTCTCAGCTTTAAAATGGATACCTCAACTATTTGAAGCATAATC
Source organism: Rattus rattus (assembly GCF_011064425.1). Classification (NCBI taxonomy): domain Eukaryota; kingdom Metazoa; phylum Chordata; class Mammalia; order Rodentia; family Muridae; genus Rattus; species Rattus rattus. The sequence continues at coordinate 30,085,372 of NC_046166.1, read as the reverse complement.
AATATTTTTATGATGTTTCCTATTTTGCATTTTACCTTAGTGGTTTCTCCATAGCTTCTCAAGTTTAACAGCTGCTAAATCCTACAAACACTGACTTACCATTGCCTTTTTAAAAGCAAAACATATGTAAAGCATCTGTAGCATATAGTTTGTGAAGGAAACTCTACATTTTATGATTCAAACAGTTGATTAATATTTGGCAAAGGGTTGCATAAACACTCCTGACTTCTATAGAATACAGTACTGGCATGTAGTGACTCAAACAGAATTCTGGCCAAAAAAGCAAATGAGGATTTGCCATCAATTTCCTCAACATATATGCACATTTGATTAGGTACCCAGTCAGCATTAAGAATAGTTTTCTTTTTTATGCCTTGTGAATATCTGACATCACATTTCTCTTTTTCAAAGTAAAGACACTTCATAGTTCTGATTTGTTTTCCTCTCTGCTGCTCCCTTTTTCTGTCCACATGCTCTACCTAAGTCTTCAACAAAGGACTCAGAGAAGAAACTCAGCGCACTTTCAGCTCGTGAGATGATGAGCAAAACATCAAGGAAGATCCAATTTCATTTGTGACTTGGTCATTCAGTGACCCAATGACAAAACCGATACCGTTACTTTATAAAGAAGATTCTTATGCAAACATACAAAGATTTTAAGCACTTGCTCTGTGTGTGTGTGTGTGTGTGTGTGTGTGTGTGTGTGTGTGTGTACAGTTGTAAACACACACACGAACACACACATGGCTATTGTTGTCTAGACAAGGCTAAACAATGGAAACAGAAATAGATATGCAAACAAGGAAGGAAGAAACATTATGGGTCCTATGCCAAATTAAATGACTATAGGCAACTAGGACTGCTGAGAGGGTAAGAGAGAGCCAGCCCCTGGGATAAAGCCTATCATCTAATAACAACTGGTCAGCCATGAATTATGTACTTACTTGTAAGGGAATAAGCAAGTGGTATTTATAGATTTCTGTTAAGGTTTCCGAGACAAGGGCACTTTGAGTGGTCAATCTCCCAAGCTGAGGAGACTTGTTATCTCACATTGAAATCCTAAAGTTCTCCAGCACACTTAGCTGATTTTAACAGGGATTCTGGTGGCCCAAGGCAAGAATTTTACTAAATTATCTATCACCCAAACTAGAGAAACTAAATTTAAATTTATTGAAATTAAAATATAATCATATGACTTGTTTTCCTTTTCTCCATCCTCTGGTTGCTATATATTGTGCTTCAATCTTCTGTCAAATTCATCATTTCTCATTTATTTTGCTCTCTCTCTCTCTCTCTCTCTCTCTCTCTCTCTCTCTCTTTCTCTGTCTGTGTGTGTGTGTGTGTGTGTGTGTTTGTGGGTGTGTTTGTGTGTGCACACGTATCTCATAAAAATAAAACCAACCTGTTCTGTAATATATGATTTATGATGACCATCTAGTACTGGAGAACCAATTAAGGATGTCTTCTTTGGAAAGACTACTTATGCTGCCTTCAGTATTCCTTGGTTACTTGCAGTTCTTTTTCCATGAGTGAGGACCTGTAAGATGCTCTTATTCTCTTATCATGTCTATGATGTATTTTTTGCTCAGGACTTGTTGAGGTGGTCATGATACTAAGAATTCACGGTTGTAGCTTTCCTGATTTCTGGAAGACACAACTTTACAGCATACATCCCTTCATTTCAGCGCCATGGTGATATTCTTTGAACCTCAGATGTAGGATCAATGTAGTAGATGGATACGTTATGGCTGAATTAGAAATCTTGCCAATTCATTATTTTTAAAAGATGTAAGCCAGTAAGCCTCACCTGAAATTATAGTTATTGGTAATTTAAAGTGGCCTGAGTTAATTACATCCCAGTCATTATTGTTTCATATACATTATTTTTACCTTGGAGTTTACTTTTCGTATAAGCATGAATAGTGCTGTAAGCACTTGTACTAATAAAATAAAAGTAAACGTGAGAAAGCATATTGTCCTCAGATTTAAACTTCAAAGGAAAAATTGGTAAGGAAATTTCAGCATATTTGCAAAGTTTTATTTTAACACAAGCAACCAGGAATAGGCATTCATTTGTAAAGCAATTGTTTAATACTTTAGTAAGGTTGCCAGATAATGTTTCAAAAAAGATCTCAGCATTTAATCCTTTAAATTTATTTATTAAACATAATATATAATACATACACACATATATATACATACATACATACCTACTAAGTAATACACAACATATACTAATCTACTGCTTGTAGATAAAAGAAACATTCTTTTTTTTTTTATTGGCTATTTTACCTAGTTACATTTCAAATGTCATCCACTTTTCTGGTCTCCCCTCAGCAACCCCCCTATCCTATCCCCATATCCCAGCTTCTAAAAGGGTGCTTACCTACATACCTACCCACTCCTGCCTCACCACGCTAGCATTCTTCTACACTTAGGCATTGAGCCTTAGCAGGACCAAGGGTCTCCCTTCCCTTCCATTGATTCCAGTTAAGGCCATCCTCTGCTACATATGTAGTTGGAGCCATGTGTCCCTCCATGTGTACTCTTTGGTTGTTGGTTTAATTCCTGGGAGCTCTGGGGGAATCTGGTTGATTGATGTTGTTCTTTTTGTGGGGTTGCAAAATCCTTCAGCTCCTTTAGTCCATCCCCTCACTCTTCCATTAGGGTCTCCATGTTCAGTTTGATGCTTGGCGGTGAGCATCAGTATTGTATTTGTCAGACTCTGGCAGAGACTCTCAGGAGACAGCTATATCAGACTCTTGTCAGCATGCACTTCTTGGCATCAGCAATAGTGTCTGGGTTTGGTGTCTGCATATGGAATGGATCCTTAAGTGGGGCAGTCTCTGGATGGCCTTTCCTTCAGTCTCTGATCCATTCTTTGTCCCTATATTTCCTTTAGACAGGAGCAATTCTGTCAAAATTTTTGATAAGTGTGGGTGGCCCCAGGCCTCAAATGGGAGACATGCCTAACCTCTCGATATGGTCTCTACGGGTTCTCTCTACCCTTTGTTGGATATTTAGCAAATGTCATCCCGTTGGGTCCTGGGAGACTTTTACTTTCCTAGCATTTGGGACTTCTGGTGGCTACCACCAGTTTCCCATCCCCCATTGCTACACAACTCTGTTCAATTTCCTGACCCTCTGTACATCTCCTTTGTCTACTCCCATACCTGATCAACTTGTAATGTATTAAAGAGCATTCAGTACTCTAGATCTTTCCTGTCTGAGCCTCACCAAAATCCATAGTGAAAGGAAGAAGAGAGATCATACAGTGAAAACCTGTATGGTGTTTTCTTTTCAAATATCTTTTGTTGCATGCAATTCATGATATGCCAACACTACCAGGAAATTGGAATTGAGAAAGTGAAATATGAAAACTTTATCAGAAAAACTACACACTTCTGTTGCCAATTGTTGATAGCTCTTGGCTTTATGACTCCGTTTGCCAGTGGCCTTTCTTTTGTACTCAAAATCTCCACTGCATCATCACAACTAACTTTCATCTCATTGCTAATTTCATTCCATAGCCTATTTTTCAAACTATCAGTAATGATATATGTCTTGAAAAATACAATTACCATTCTTAGATCTGTAGGTGGTCACTTATCCACATTCCATTTTTCTTTGCATTTATTAAAGATTATAGTTTATTTTTTCTATTGGTGTCTTCTAATATTCATACTTGTTGTGTGTATGGGTGTATACTTGTCTGTGTCTGTGCATGAGAACATGCCACAGCATATTATGTAGTAAAGAGAAAAACTTGGTGTAGGCCCTAGTTTTCTATATTTTCGAGACCTCTCTCTAGGAAAAATATGTACTAACAATAAGACAAAAGGTATTTATAGATAAACATGTGGATGACACATTATTTGTATTGATATGAATTAGTATGTTCATTTTGGCAAACAACTTTGTGATGTCTTAAAAACTTAAAACTAAAACTATCATGCTATTTGTTATCCAACTAAGAGATGTACCTGGAAAGAAAATTAACTCAAAGAAATACCTGTAGTCTGATTTATCTTCATACCACAATAGATTAAAAATGGGGAAAAAGTTCTAAGTGCCCACCAACCTATAAAGGAATAAAGAAAATGTGTTGCATAAAGGACAGCAGTTAAAATGGCCACTTATATCACTAGTTCCCACAAGGGACACAGGTCGCTACTGAAGAGGAAAGACTGTACACAGCACAATTTGGAGAAGATCAGAGCAAAATAGTGTCTGCTGGAAATGAAAGTACTACTGAACAGACAAAGTCACGGCAGTTGTGAATGTCCATACTTGATTAAGGTGATCAAAGTTCCAGCTTGAAAAGGGAGGGGCTCTCAATTCTCTACCACTAACTGAGAACTTTTGGTCGGGCTACTATGGCAACAGAGTCGGTCATCTTTAAGGATGCAACCTATTGATTGCCACATTATCTATCACATCTCCACATCTGTGAGTATTTGAGGAACAGAACTTGACTGCATAGGGGAGGAAGGCAAATAAAGAAGAGAGAGGGCCAGAGGGAGGAGGGGGAAGAAGAAACAAAGTTGGGAGCAAGTAAAGAGGTGGGAAAAATCAGAAAGAGTGTGGGTGGATTTAGGAATAAATATAACATACCTATATTGTAGGAAAATTTTCAAAAAATCAATTATAATCACATTTAAAAAGTATCATTCAACCATTGAAAGAGCAAAAGTCTTTCTTTTTCTTTTTCTTTTTTCTTGAATTTTTATTTACATGTCAAATGTTATCCCCTTTCCCGGTTTCCCATCCATAAACCCTCCATCCCATCCCATCCCCCTTCTTACATGAGGGTGTTCCCTCACCAACCCACCCAACCCTTCCCACCTCCCTGCCGTGACATTCCCCTACACTGGGGCATCAACTCTTGGCAGGCCCAAGGGCTTCTCCTCCCATTGGTGCCCAACAAGGCCATCCTCTGCTACATATGCAGCGGGAGCCATGGGTCGGTCCATGTGTACTCTTTGGATGGTGGTTTATTCTCTGAAAGCTCTGCTTGGTTGCTATTGTTGTTCTTATGAGGTTGCAAACCCCTCCAACCCCTCCAATCCTTTCTCTAAAGCAGATGCTCACAGCCAACCAATGAACTGAGAATGGAGGAGTTAAAGAAAGGATTGAAGGAGAAAATTCTTACGGTTGCGATAATCTGGAGGGAAGAAAAGATCATACCAAATGAAAAAAAAATTATTGTCTTTCTCCCTTCCCAAATAAAATATCATATGATCTTGCTCTTGCTAATCATTATCAAATTGACAAAATCTAGAAGAATCAAGAAAATAGGTTTCTCAATAAGATTATAGGGGAATAGGGTGCCTTGGTTACAGTAACTGATGTGGGAAGACCTCAATTTAATTGAAATGAAAACAAACATATCCTACCGTCTAGTCTTTCATTAGGGGAATTTCTTGCTGGACCATACAAAGTAAATAGTAATTTTAGAATTTACATCTTACTTTTAAATTAAACAGCTAAGCTTAGTTCATTAATAAATTGTTCAATTACACTTTTCTGAATATGAGCAGTAGGCTTTTGTCAACTCTTGTTCTTCCTAGGTATCACTAATACCTCAGACATACAGCTGTTACTTTAACTGTATCAACATCTATGCATGTATTTAAATTTCAAACATTGTCTACATATGCAACACAACATTGGTCATACAACTTAAGATCTTTGAAACTCTGTTCATCATTAATATAAACATAAGAAGATTTGGTTTTATCCCCAGTGATAACTGAATAATTTTTAAGATTAAATTAGCAAAGGCATGTAGCAGACAAAATGGACACTTGGAACATGATAATAATCAGAACCAGCATTTCTATTGGTAAATTATCAGTATATCAGAGAGATCTTCCCCTGCTTGGGCAATCGTATGGTAGCCCTAGAATAAAATGAAAAGCATATGCAGGAAAATTTGGTAACTAAGGCCCATTTTGGCATAAAATAAGATTATAGTCTGGTGATATAGAGGGCATTACATCTACTAAGAACTAACTGCAAAGAATATGAAATAAAACTTCTTAAATAAAATAGACTTTTTTATTTAGCTAGGTCAATAAAAGTATTGTCTTCTGAAGTTACCTGGGTTGAACAACATTTGAACATTTCTGTGATATTCTAGACAGTTGGCTTAAGGAAATGAAACATGGATATCACAATAATAAATTATCTAAATCCTCAATGTTGATTTTATCACTATATTTAAGAAAACTATGATTTGTAT
>NC_046166.1:29705791-29779028 GCF_011064425.1 Rattus rattus | reverse complement strand
CTTTAATGTTCTTAAAAGTCAAAATATAAGCAAAGTCCTCTGGAGGACTGATTCTAGTCTAGTCTAGTGCAGTCCAGTCCAGTCCAGTCCAGTCCAGTCCAGTCCGATCTAGTCTACTCTAGTTTTCATGCATTATGGAGCTTTTAAGGCTGACCATAGTCTTTGACATCTTGTTTGTTCTCTCTCTTCAAAGTCAATAGGATACTCTCTTATCCCTTCTTGTAGCCTCTCACTCTTGATCCCATTCTTATTTTCAAATATGCCTCCATTTAGATATTACCTATTTGGTTCCTCTTATAAAGGTCTTGTGAATGTACTAATCCTGCATAAAGCAGAATAATGTCTTTATTACTGATCCTTATAGAACTTTTCTATAGCCTTTTATGCCTTTGTAAATGAAGGTAATATATGTATAGATTTCAAAGATGAGAATAATTGACGAGTCTTTATTTGTTGCATTTGAGAAATACAAATCTAATAAACATCCTTATTTTATCTCTTTTGAGATCATTTTTCCTCTGACTTTAAAAATATGAATTTACACTTTTTGTATGTTTTGAAATCTGACCTTATGTTTAACAATGTTGATGTTTTAAAAATTGTTCCTTTGGTTGGGATTTAGCTCAAGAGCGCTTGCCTATGGCAATTCTGGCCCAAATGGTTTCCCCAGCTCAAAAAAAAAAAAAAAAAGAAAAAAAAATTGTTCCTTTGATTGAATGTTCTGCTCTTTTCCTCTGTTTTCTCCACATTTTTCTTTCAAAGCTGAACTCAGTTGTCAACTGGACAACCTTTGAAAGAGGCAAACACAGTTTCAAAATTGCCTGCATTAGATCAGCCTTTGACCACTTTTAAAGCAGCATTTAAGTGGTACTTGATACAGAAGAGCCTGGACCACTGTGAATGGTTCCACCCTTGAGCCCATGTACATGCACTGTATTCAGAAGGTAATTAAACAAGCCAGGGAATCCTGCTAGTAAGGAACATATCAAACCTTTTCCTCCCTGAAATGCTGTTGGCTATGTTGTTTATCACAGCAAGAGAAAAGCAAACTGAGACAGAAATTGGTGCCAGAGAGTGGGCAGTGAAGTGATGGACCTGATCATCACTGCCTTGGGCAGTTTATGGGATGGAGGGGAGGACTGGATATCTTGCCACTGGAAAAGGCCTGGTAAATCTGTGCTGTATTTTGTAAACAGGAGAGATACTTTAGATAAAATCCCTACAAAGAAATAATTTCAGAAAAAGTCGATAGTAATTTCTTTGTATTTTTCCCTCTTAATTTTCTGAGAAATTAGAATATTGGAATTGGTCATTTCTGAAGTAGTTATGATTTTAAAACAGGTCTTGAGTCTTGAACTATAGCTTAGTGGTGGAATGCTGGTGAACTCTGTGCAAAGTCCTGTACTTAAACTCTAGTTTTGTAAAGAATAAATTAATGCAATAGACTTGATATCAAATGTGATGATAAATGAAGATCTGTATGTAAAGTGCACATTTATGAAAGAAATTATCACGAAAATTTTTGCTTAAATAATACAGATAAAATATTTTAAGCTAAGGGAACAGAAATCATTCCATTAAATTATCAGCTGAGTCCAACAGTTTGTTCTGTCTTCTTATTCCATCAATTAGGCTCCCTAATTATATTAATCATTTGCCGTGCATGTTTGCTTGTCTGTATAAAATTATATGTATGTGAGTGTGAGTGCTAATGGAAGTATTAGATCTCATGGGGTTGGAGTTACAACTGGTTGGAGTCTTCATAAATGAACTCTAATCTTCAGAAGGAGCAGACACTGATCTTTGGCACCTGGGCCAACTCACCAGCCCACTAGTGACGTTATTTGTACTTGTGTAATCCAACCAATGTTTTTGTTTTAAAGCAAACTGATGATGGTTGAACTTACTTCCATCTGTTAACCTAAAGATAACTTTATGTTATATGTAATATTTCTAGGTTTTGAGTACTGTCACTTCTTAGAATCCAATGACCTATTTACAAGCTTCAGCATCTACAACAGAAAAGAAAAAAGGAGAGGGAAAAATAGAAAAGACAGTATTTTAAGAATAGGCTTTTTTATTTGTTCAACTTGAAATTATACAAAATAATTACTTGGTAATTTGAAAAACAACTTTTCATAACTTTGATATAATTAAAATAAAAAAGCATATACATATATGTTAATGTATCACCAGGCCCTCAATATTCACAATTAAAAAGTACTCAAGGATGATACTGTCAATCCATTTTCAGTATCTCTTGTCTTCTTAGCACAAAAAATAGATGCTATCAGATTTTGTAATATAAAAATAAAATAATATTAGGCTCTCAATATTCTTAAAAGAGAAGCAGTATAAAAAGCTTGATAACTCAATCTTCAAAACAGATTTTCTATCCTAACAGCTTATATATTCACATTATTCCTCTCTACTAAAAGCTGTATATTTTCTAAAATTTGGGATAAGAGCATATATTAAAGTTGTTTTTGTAGATTGAAGCCACATTTGTACAAGAATTTAGTGCTTTTACAGGGAGTGGATGTTAATTATTGTTGTTATAACTGGTGGGAGCCCAGAATTTCAGGAGGATGTTAACTCATAGACAATGTTAATTCTAGCATTCTGGATTTTACAGGTATAAGATAGAACAAAAAATGGTTTGAAAGAATATACTGAGTAGATGCTAATCTGGTGACCATTTTTAACCCAGGGTGAGGTGTGGAAAAATTAAGAGGAAAACAGAGATACCTGTCCGGAGGGATAACTCCTGGCATTAAGGAGAGTTTGTGGAGTGTGCTGGGCTAAGAATGCAGACAGTTCGAAGCCATAATTTTAAGGCAAGTTTAGAAAGTTGGGTTGTAATTTTGAAACATATTTGTAGACTAGGAAGATAGTTGGGAATATCACTTGGCTTAATTAAGATTTTGAAAGAGTAAAATAATTTGAGAAGTAGAAATCTCAAAACATGATGGTAGGCCCAGAGATACTGTGATGACCAAAAGATTTAGAAAAAATGAGTTAATTTTTTTGGACTTTTACTACAAAAATGTTAGCAAGGATAAAATTGAAAAGCCAGGGCAGGAGAAAAAAAGAAAAGGAAGGAATAAAAGAGAAAAAGAAAATTTGATTACTATTGTGATAGGGGACACTTTACTAAAGAATTAAAAAACAACAACAAAGAATTTTAAAATAATGAACAGTAGAGAAAATTTCAAAAACAGTCTGGACAGGCATAGCTAAGTAAATTATAGGCACTTTTTACAAAAGACAAAATAAAACATTTATTATAATTTATATCAATGTACGTAGAGTGCCCACCAATGTGATCTGACTACCTGACCGCATTCTACTCCTGTTGTATCTTAACAGACACTTCAATCACATTTGAGAAGAGAAGCAGGTAGGTAAATGTCACAAAGCTGACTTCTGACCATTACAAACAGATTGGAGCATATATTTCAACATATAGGAAATTATTGCTCACTAATTTTAAAATAATCAATGTCCTATAGAAAAACTATTTCCCACAAAATTAATACAACTTCGGTAATTATTAAAATGGGTTATCCTTACAAAAGCTTGAACCATATCCTATTTAATCTTGTAACTATTTACCGTATTCATAGAATCCCAGTTGTTAAGCTCAGGGACTGAGGTGAGCTTCATGTACTTGTTTTTGGGACACAGCAAGCACAGCCATTACTTGTTTGTTTGTTTGTTTGTTTGATGTTTGGCTTTTGTTGTTTTCTTTTTTTTCTTGACATTTTTTGCTTTTATTTTTTGAGAAAGTCTTACAGGAGTACTGTTATTTAACTCATTTCCACCCTCTTTTGCTCAAAGGCATGTCATGTTATCACCCACAGTCCCTGACATTACCCCCCCCTTTATTATAGACATGCCTATCTATCTATCTATCTATCTATCTATCTATCTATCTATCTATCTATCTATCTATCTATCTATCGAGTTTGTTGTGTGTGTGTGTGTGTGTGTGTGTGTGTGTGTGTGTGTGTGTGTGTGTGTGTTTAGGAGCTGCTATGTGGGCTTGTGGATCCCTTGGGAGGACTGATTCTCAATTTCAGAAGCCATTGATTTATTTTAGTTCATCATCTTGGGATAGGGTTTTGTGATATTTCATTGCTGTGCAGTTGAGTAGAGCTTTAAGATTTCATATTCACAGCTTCCCTGTTAACATTTAAGACAGTGTCTCAGAGAAGATGTCCTGATCCACTGGTTCTTGCAGTCACTCTGTCCCTTCTTTTTAACAAAGTCCCTGAGCCTTATATACAGAGCATGCTGTAGAAAAATAAACCAGGCCTGGGATTCCATGTACAGATTTTCTCTATCCTTAAGCTCACAGATAAATGCACGTTCTCGCTTGTTTGTGATTACCATCTTCTAATTTTTAAATTTGAACATAAAACCTGGAGCAATTGCAGAGTCAAGGAACATCATAGTGACTATGGTGAAGGGAAGAAAGGCAAAGAAGAGCTCTAGAGAGAATATCAGAGGATGCCCTTTACAGGGGAAAAGGGAGAAATGGAGGGGTCATTAATTGGGGAGAAGACAGGAAGAAAAATACAGAGTGGAGATAGGGAAAAAGTAACATGAAGCATCCTGAAAAGACAAATGAAAGCATTGTTTTACATATACTTTAAAATACACACATATACATTCACACACACACACACACACACACACACACACACACACACACACACACACACACATTACTCTTTGTGATAAATGCATCTCTCAAGAGCCACAGAGTATCAACAAAACTACAGGCCTGGGGAGTTTCCCTTCCTGTTGTTGGTGAGGAGAGTCCAAGACACTTTACAATGCAGGCTACTTTCATTGTCACCGACAGTCTTAGTCTGAGGAAAGCCTTTTGTATAAGAATAGGCATTAGTGTTACCTGAATATTCCCAAAGTGCAGTGCTCATACAAATGTGATGGAAAATGTGAAGGACAATTCAAATATTAAAGTACAAATTAGTAAACATAACACTAAACTTTATTAATTCACTAGTCAAATGTTTTTGTTAAGAGTTGAAAATCAAATAAAATTAACAAAGACAAAATTTTAAAAGATGCTGTCCATTTGAAGGACTAGAAGATCAAGTAGAAGAGTGTTATGAATATGGGGGATTAATATTTGATGGTAATCAATCAACTAGAACTTTTCTTAACAAATTGTTTTCTTTACATAGGTATAACTAGAGAGGAAATTTTCACATTATAAATTTGTTAAACTTAGTATTTCACCTGATGAAGAAACTTCCAAATACTTGAAAATGAAAGCCTAGCAGTCTAGAGGGGGTTGTTGAAACACAGAGGAATATGACATGGAAACGAAGCCTGTTGTAAAGAATTAGATGGTAGTTGCTTAACCAATCAATTGCAAAATAACATAATATACATTCAGTTAGCATATATACACAAGCTATTTATATCAGATTTTATGAGTTTTTACTTCATAAACTACAAAACACAAAGCATATAACCAAAATTACAAAGAATCACAAAATCAGATAAAACATGATGGGAAATTCTATCAATTGAAGTGTAGTTGTGTATAAATTAAATTAAATACAATTTCCATTGTAACTTAGCTTTACATTTATGAAAATATTTAAATTTCATAGAAATCTATATTTATAACAAGAGATATTGAAGTAGAGGGTATTGGGATATCCAACAGTTAGTTACATTTTTCACAAAGGTCTACACAGATTTAAACCATATTGATGCCAATCAGAAGCACCTACATGCAAACAAACAAATGAAAAAATTGGAGTAGCACTCAGTTTGAACAACTTAGAGTTTCATGTTATACCTCTCTGGTTATGAATTAAAACACCTATTAAATAAATATAATTAGCACCTACTCTTATACTTGTCAATTTTGCATGATTAATTTGAATGCATTATTTAAAGAGATTACAGTGGCATGATTGCAGAGAAATTATCACAGTACAGGAAAATAACAGTGAGTTTGAGGTAAAGACAGTTAATAACCACATTATAATTAATATGTGGTTTGTGATATTTACTTTTAGAAAGATATAAAAAATGTAAATTTCTATTACTTAACTAGGTGTGTATGCTATATTCTAATTACTTAGCCTACATAATCTTATCAATTTTGTTTGAATAATAGAACAATTTTCAGATGATTGAAACACAAATATATTATCATAAACTATACTTGTGATGGGGAGATAAACACATAGATTAAATTAATATTGAAAGACAATACTAATTATAGTCTTTCAAGCTTAAAATATAATGTCAACTCATTGAACATACATGGATATAAGACAGAGAAAAATAAAACAAGCAGGAAAATATCCAACTGTAGATTATTTGTAGATAAAAAAAATGACAGAGTTTTGTTGGAAAGACCTAGGAATGAGGAAAAGGAAGAACACTACATTCTGATAGTGAATTATAAAATGTTGGAGCACATCATGAACTGCTTTCTTCCAAAGAGCTCCCAAGCAGGGACTGAGGTGACTGTGACCTGAAGTCCATGTGGTGAAATTTCTTCCCCTGAAAGAGAAGCAGCAGTTAGTCAAGGCATTGCTCATCACAGTTCCCTTCCTAGAAGTGTGTGTTTTGTGTTGCTGTTGCTTTTAGTTTACTTTTGTCTTCTCAATGAGTTTTTTTTTTACTTTGTGAAAAGTTATAAAGTCATTTTGAATATCTGTGAATTCTAAAGCATTAGTCTTCTGCTAGAATGTAAATAAATAGTACACATCATTGCCTTGTGGGTATTTATAGCACCTAATTCATCAACATCCACATCTTAATACCAGTACTTTGCTCTAAACAACTAAAGCAGAGTTATTTCCTTTTATCAGTTGTATTTCTTTTATTCACAGCTGTCTTTTTTTGCCTGCTTTGACTATAACATTTATCTGATAGTCAATAAAATCACATTAATTTGTGTATAATTATTTCCTCTTACTTTTAATCATTCAATATAAACTATCAATCAGGAAAAGTAATCATATTGGAAAAATTTCTCCACACTTCATTTTATTTTGCAAGAAATACATAAAGACTGTAATCTTTGTCCTTCATGTCTATTTTCATACTACATAAAATTCATGAGTGAAAAAACTTACGTTGAGTTCAACTTCTGTGTGAGGCTTTCTCTAAGTTGAAAGCAACACTTTAAACCCAAGGCTTCACAATCTACAACTGCACATTAGCTGAGGTAAAAGCCTCATGAAGAGAGCCAACAGACAATAACACCAGGATAGAGTGCAACTGCTTCTCAAAAAGGAGAGCGAAGGGGAATACAACAGAAGGCAGGTTTAAGAAATCTTTCAAGAGCCCCGAAACCCCCATCTGGAGCAGAAGAAGTGTAGTCTCGGGCAGAGTAACCCACAAAGCAGCACAGTGAGGGAACAATTAGGTACAGATTCTGCCCAAAGAACAGCAAGGTGTTATCCAAAAGGCAATAGAAGTGCAGATAATGGAATCCACCCCAGGAAAGACTGAGACAAAGCCGCACAGCTTCTTGTAATAGCACTTCCAAACACACACGTCATCTTAGAAAATAACACTATTATCCCCAGGATCACAGCTAACAGAAGCAAAAAGCACAGGAAAAGTATAGTTACAGCGACTAAAGTCTTATCTGTTTTCCAGCCACGCACTTATCTGTTGAGGAAGGAGATTACCATCTGTTGATCAGCTTCTATTGCCTGTGCTCTCTAGGACACAACTCAGGGCACTTCTGAGTTTTGTTCTAATGTACTAAAGATAAACTGTAGGCTTCAAACTTGTCTTGGTAGATGTCCCGTGTGAAGTGTCTTTTTCCAAGCCATTGTTTCATGTTACAAACCTATGGGTTCTGTTTAGCTACCAGGATATTTAGTAGTAATGCGAAATCAAGTGGTTATGTGTCGTAATCTAGAATGTAAACATGAATGAAGAGTGGTTAATTTGGAAAAAACAAATGTACATGTAACCAGCATGTAGTGCACTCATATTAATAAAGCATGATCCACACCTGGTGTTAACATGGGCTAAATAAAGATGTTGGAAAAGAATTTGCCACACTAAACACGAAACTCTCCTAGTTAGCAATACTCTGCTGGTTCAAGATAAATGGGTAATCTGAAAACAACCTTTATACAACATTTTATGGTTTTTGCTCTCATAAGAAAAATAGGATAGTGTTAGGTATTCCAGGCTCAATACTTAGAATGTATTTCTCACTTTTCCTTTATTTCTTTTTATCATTATTATTTATTTATTATTGTTATTTTATTTTTCATTATATAAAACAATTTAAATTCGAATATATTTTGATCATTTTATTCCCCTCTCACTGTTCCTTCTAGATACTTTCCACCTCAACACCAACTCAATTTTCAGTTCTTCCTCAAAATAAAAATTAAAAACAAAACAGAATAAACATACCAATCTATAACCAATAAAGCACGTATGTGTGTGTGCACCTGCGTGCGCAAACACACACACAGACACAGACACACACACACACACACACACACACATACACACACGGTATTCAATTCAATTTTTTTCATCTTTATTAACTTGGGAATTTCTTATTTACATTTTGATTGTTATTCCCTTTCCCCCTTCCTGGCCAACATCCCATAACCCCTCACCCTTCCCTTCTATATGGGTGATCCCCTCCCCATCCTCCCCCCATTACAACCCTCCCCACAACAATCAAATTCACTGAGTGGTTCAGTCTTGGCAGACAAAGGGCTTCCCCTTCCGTTGGTGCTTTTACTAGGCTATTCATTGCTACCTACGAGGTTGGAGCCCAGGGTCAGTCCATGTATAGTCTTTGGGTGGTGGCTTAGTCCCTGGAAGCTCTGGTTGGTTGGCATTGTGGTTCATATGGTGTCTCAAGCCCCTTCAAGCTCTTTCAGAACTTTCTAAGATGCCTTCAATGGAGGTCCTGTTCTAAGTTCAGTCATTTAATGATGGCATCCACATATGTATTTGCTGTATTCTGGCTGTGTTTTCAGGAGAGATCTACATCAGGTTCCTGTCAGCCTGCACTTCTTTGCTTCATCCATCTTGTGTAATTGGGTGGCTGTATATGTATGGGCCACATGTGGGGCAGGCTCTGAATGGGAGTTCCTTCTGCCTCTCTTCTAAACTTTGCCTCCCTATTCCCTCCCAAGGGTATTCTTGTTCCCCTTTTAAAGAAGGAGTGAAGCATTTGCATTTTGGTCATCCTTCTTGAGTTTCACATGTTCTGTGCATCTAGGGTAATTTGAGCACTTGGGCTAATATTCACTTATCAATGAGTGAATACAATGTTTGTTTTTCTGTGATTGGCTTACCTCCACAGGATGATATTTTCCAGTTCCATCCATTTGCCTATGAATTTCATAAACTCATTGTTTTTGATAGCTGAGTACATATTCTGTATCCATTCCTCTGTTGAAGGGCATCTGGGTTCTTTCCAGCTTCTGGCTATTATAAATAAGGCTGCTATGAACATAGTGGAGCATGGTGTATTTGTTATATGTTGGGGCATTTTCTGGGTACATGCCCAAGAGAAGTATAGCTGGCTTCTCAGGTAGTTCAATGTTCAATTTTCAGAGGAACCTCCAGACTGATTTCCAGAATGGTTGTACCAGTCTGCAATCCCACCAACAATGGAGGAGTGTTCCTCTTTCTCTGCATCCTCGCCAGCATTTGCTGTCACCTGAGTTTTTGATCTTAGCCATTCTCACTGGTGTGAGGTGAAATCTCAGGGTTGTTTTGATTTGCATTTCCCTGATGACTAAAGATGTTGAACATTTCTTTAGGTGTTTCTCAGCCATTCAGCATTCCTCAGCTGTGAATTCTTTGTTTATCTCTGAAGCCCATTTTTAATAGGGTTATTCATCTCCCTGCAATCTAACTTCTTGAGTTCTTTGTATATTTTGGATATAAGCCCTCTATCAGTTGTAGGATTGGTAAAGATCTTTTCCCAATCTCTTGGTTGCCGTTTTGTCCTAACAATAGTCTCCTTTGCTTAGAGAAGCTTTGCAGTTTTATGAGATCCCATTTGTCGATTCTTGATATTAGAGCATAAGGTATTGTTGTTTTGTTCAGGAAATTTTCTCCAGTGCCCATGTGTTCGAGGTGCTTCCTCACTTTTTCTTCTATTAGTTTGAGTATATTTGGTTTGATGTGGAGGTCCTTGATCCACTTGGACTTAAGCTTTGTACAGGGTGATAAGCATGGATCAATCTGCATTCTTCTACATGTTGACCTCCAGATGAACCAGCACCATTTGCTGAAAATGCTCTCTTTTTTCCATTGTATGGTTTTGGCTACTTTGTCAAAAATCAAGTGACTATAGGTGTGTGGGTTCATTTCTGGGTCTTCAATTCTATTCCATTGGTCTATATGTCTGTCTCTGAACTAATACCATGCAGTTTTTATCTCCATTGCTCTGTAATACTGCTTGAGTTCAGGGATAGTGATTCTGCCGGAAGTCCTTTTATTGTTAAGGATAGTTGAGTTATCCTGGGTTTTTTATTATTCCCGATGAATTTGGAAATTGTTTTGTCTAATTCTCTAAAGAATTGGATTGGTATTTTGATGGGGATTGCATTGAATCTGTAGATCACTTTTGGTAAAATGGCCATTTTTACTATCTTAATCCTGCCAATCCATGAGCATGGGAGATCTTTCCATCTTCTGAGATCTTCTTCAATTTCTTTCTTCAGAGGCTTGAAGTTCTTATCATACAGACATTTCACTTTCTTGGTTAAAGCCGCACCAAGGTATTTTATATTATTTGGGAATATTATGAAGGGTGTCATTTCCCTAATTTCTTTCTCAGCTTGTTTCTCTTTTGTGTAGAGGAAGGCTACTGATTTATTTGAGTTAATTTTATACCCAGCCAATTTGCTGAAGGTGTTTATCAGGTTTTGGAGTTCTCTGGTGGAACTTTTGGGATCACTTAAATATACTATCATATCATCTGCAAATAGTGATATTTTGACTTCTTCTTTTCCAATCTGTATCCCTTTGATCTCCTTTTGTTGTCTAATTGCTCTGGCTAGAATTTCAAGAACTATATTGAATAAGTAGGGAGAGAGTGGGCAGCCTTGTCTAGTCCCTGATTTTAGTGGGATTGCTTCACGTTTCTCTCCATTTAGTTTAATGTTAGCTACTAGCTTGCTGTATATGGCTTTAAAAAAGTTTACATATGGGCCTTGAATTCCTATTCTTTCCAGGAATTTTATCATGAAGGGGTGTTGAATTTTGTCAAGTGCTTTCTCAGCATCTAATGAAATGATCATGTGGTTTTTATCTTTCAGTTTGTTTATATAGTGGATTACATTGATGGTTTTCCATGTATTAAACCATCCCTGTATGCCTGGGATAAAGCCTCCTTGATCATGGTGGATGATTGTTTTAATGTGCTCTTGGATTCGGTTTGCCAGAATTTCAATGAGTATTTTTGCGTCGATATTCATAAGGGAAATTGGTCTGAAGTTCTCTTCTTTTGTTGGGTCTTTGTGTGGTTTAGGTATAAGAGTAATTGTGGCTTCATAGAAGGAATTCAGTAGCATACCATCTGTTTCAATTTTGTGGAATAGTTTGGATAGTATTGGTATGAGGTCTTCCATGAAGGTCTGATAGAATTCTGCACTGAAACCATCTGGCCCTGGGCTCTTTTTGATTGGGAGACCTTTAATGACTGCGTCTATTTCTTTAGGATTTATGGGGTTGTTTAAGTGGTTTATCTGTTCCTGAATTAACTTCGATACCTGGTATCTGTCTAGGAAAGTGTCCATTTCCTACAGATTTTCAAGTTTTGTTGAAAACTGATGATTTTTTGAATTTCCTCTGATTCTGTAGTCATGTCTCCCTTTTCATTTCTGATTTTGTTAATTTGGACACACTCTCTGTGTCCTCTTATTAGTCTGGCTAAGGGTTTATCTATCTTGTTGATTTTCTCAAAGAACCAACTTTTGGTTCTGTTGATTCTTTCTATGGTCTTTTTGTTTCTAATTGGTTGATTTCAGCTCTGAGTTTGATTATTTCCTGCCTTCTACTCCTCCTGGGTGTATTTGCTTCTTTTTGTTCTAGTGCTTTTAGGTGTCCTGTCAAGCTGCAGATATATGCTCTCTCCTGTTTCACTCTGCAGGGACTCAGAACGATGAGTTTTCCTCTTAGCACAGCTTTCATTGTGTGCCATAAGTTTGGGTAAGTTGTGTCTTCATTTTCATTAAATTCTAAGAAGTCTTTTATTTCTTTCTTTATTTCTTCCTTGACCAGATTATCATTGAGTAGAGCATTGTTCAATTTCCATGTATATGTGGGCATTCTTCCCTTATTGTTGTTGAAGAACAGCTTTAGCCCGTGGCGGTCTGAAGTATACATGGGATTATTTCTGTCTTTCTGTATCTGTTGAGGCCTGTTTTATGACCAATTATTTGGTCATTTTTGGATAAAGTACCTTGAGGTGGTGAGAAGAAGGTTTATCTTTTTGTTTTAGGATAGAACGTTCTATAAATATCTCTTAAGTCCATTTGGTCCATGACTTCTCTTAGTTTGTCTACGTCTCTGTTTAATTTCTGTTCCATGATCTGTCCATTGATGAGAGTGGGGTGTTGAAATATCCTACTATTATTGTGTGAGTTGCAATGTGTGCTTTGAGCTTCAGTAAGTTTTATTTTATGTATGTAGGTGCCTTTGTATTTGGAGCATAGATATTTAGGATTGAGAGTTCATCTCAGTGGATTTTTCCTTAGATGAATATGAAGTGACCTTCCTTACCTTTTTTGATGACTTTTGGTTGAAAATCGATTTTATTCAATATTAGAATGGCTACTCTAGCTTGCTTCTTCAGACCATTGGCTTGGAAAGTTGTTTTCCAGCCTGTCACTCTGAGGTAGTGTCTGTCTTTGTCTCTGAGGTGAGTTTCCTGTAGGCAGCAGAATTCAGGGTCCTCATTGCATATCCAGTTTCTCAATCTATGTCTTTTTATTGGGGAATTGAATCCATTGATGTTGAGAGATATTAAGAAATAGTGATTGTTGCTTCCTGTTATATACATTTTTGGATGTGAGATTATGTTTGTGTGCTTTTCTTCTCTTTGTTTTGTTGCCAAGACGATTAGTTTCTTGCTTTTTGTAGGGTGTAGCTTGCCTCCTTATGTTGGGCTTTACCATGTATTATCCTTTGTAGGGCTAGATTTGTAGAAAAATATTATGTAAATTTGGTTTTTTTGTGGAATATCTTTGTTTCTCCATCTATGTTAATTGAGAGTTTTGCTGAATACAGTAACCTGGGCTGGCATTTGTGTTCTCTTAGGATCTGTATGCCATCTGTCCAGGATCTCTGGCTTTCATTGTCTCTGGTGAGAAGTCTGGTATGATTCTGATAGGTCTGCCTTTATACATTACTTGACCTTTTCCCCTTACTGCTTTTAATATTCTTTCTTTGTTTTGTGCATTTGGTGTTTTGACTATTATGTGACGGGAGGAGCTTCTTTCCTGGTCCAATCTATTTGGAGTTCTGTAGGCTTCTTGTATGCCTATGGGTATCTCTTTTTTTAGGTTAGGGAAGTTTTCTTCTATGATTTTGTTGAAGATATTTACTGATCCTTTGAGCTGGGAGTCTTCACTCTCTTCTATACCTATTATCCTTAGATTTGATCTTCTCATTGAGTCCTGGATTTCCTGTATGTTTTGGACCAGTAGCTTTTTACGCTTTACATTATCTTTGACTGTTGAGTGGATGTGGTCCAACATCGATGGAATCTTCTGCTCCTGAGATTCTCTCTTCCATCTCTTGTATTCTGTTGGTGATGCTTGTGTCTGTGGCTCCTTGCCTCTTCCTTTGTTTTTCTATATCCAGGGTTGTCTCCCTTTGTGCTTTCTTTATTGCTTCTATTTCCATTTTTAATTCCTTCAACTGTTTGATTGTGTTTTCCTGGAATTCTTCCAGGGATTTTTGTGTATCCTCTCTGTACGCTTCTATTTGTTTATTTATAAATCCTGTGCTTCTCTAAGGGAGTTCATGTCTTTCTTGAAGTCCTCCATCATCATGATCAAATGTGATTTTAAATCTAGATCTTGCTTTTCTGCTGTGTTTGGATATTCAGTGTTTGCTTTGGTGGGAGAATTGGGCTCCGATGATGCCATGTAGTCTTGGTTTCTGTAGCTTGGGTTCTTTCGCTTGCCTCTTGCCATCAGGTTGTCTCTGGTGTTACCTTGTTCTGCTATTTCTGACAGTGACTAGATTGTCCTATAGGCCTGTATGTCAGGAATGCTGTAGACCTGTTTTCCTGTTTTCTTTCAGCCAGTTATAGGAACAGAGTGTTCTGCTTTCAGGCGTGTAGTCTTTCCTGTCTACTGGTCTTCAGCTATTCCTGTGGGTGTGTGTTCTGAGAACACCAGGCAGGTCGCTTGGAGCAGCAACGTTGGTCTTACCTGTGGTCCATGGCTGAAGTTGCTCCTGGGGGGCTGCTTTTGAGCTCTTCATGTGGGCGGCATCCAGGAGGGCCTGCGCCCCCTTTTCCTGTGGCCCCCATTTACTGGGGTCCTAGATGGCTTTAGGTGTTTTCCTCTAGCGTCAGAAATGTGGACAGAGTGTAGTCTCTTCTGGCTTCCCAGGTGTGTCTGTCCCTCTGAAAGATCTCCGTAGGGAGACCCTCCCTCAAATATCGAGAAATCGGGGACCCCAGACACACAAGAGACCGATCTTGAATGTAATACACAAAAAGTGAGGTTTATTACAGATATCTCTGGATCAACACGTATCTCATGCAGGAGACAGTGGTGTCGACCCTGAGTGGCTGGTAGAAGGGCCTTTTAAAGGAAGAGGCTGTGAGACCCAGGAGATGGGGGGATGTCAAAGGGAAATATCAAAGATACTACAAGTTACAGGAATTTCAGCTTGTTTTATGGCTCCAGGAGATAAGGGGACACCAAAAGGTTTTATAGCCCCCTGGTTCCTGGAACAGAGCTATTAAATCAGGAGAAGGATCAGGTCCTCAGGTCCTCATTGTTAACTCTCTTCCTGTCAAGGTAAATGTTTGTCAGAGTTGATGAAGCATCTGCATCTGCCAGAATGCTCTCTGCAGGATGCAATGGCTGGAGGGCAAAATGGGGCTTAAACAAACATCATAGGGGCAGAAAAGCACAGATTACTCATTTACTCAGGATAAGCGAAGCCTCAATGTGTCTGCACCAGTTCGCCTATATTTTTAACAATCTATCTTCCTGAGTCAGATCCTGTTGCTGAGTTTTGAGCTAATTTATTTTTAGCTAATTTAAAACCCTATCTCTCACCTCTGAAGGTTTAGCTCTTCCTCCCACGAGATTTGGGTGCAGGGAGCTTTTGGTAGGGTCCTGGATCTGAAGGATCCAGGTGGTGTCTGGACCGCAGGGGACCTGCCTCATGAGTGCCCCTATCTTCTGGTTCCCAGAGGTCCTATACAGTTTCCTCTTAGGACAGGGATGTGGGCAGGGGTGGGCAGTATTGGTGGTCTCTCTCACTCTGCAGTCTTGTGTGCCTACCTGTCCAGGCAGTGAGCTCTCTCTCCCACGGGCTTTGGGAGCTGTGAGCAGAGATCATTGAGGTTCTGGCCCCAGCTAAAAACCAGAAGTGTCTGGTTCCAGAAGAATTTTGCCTCTGTGTGTCCTAAGTGCACCAGACAGGTCTCTTGGAGCAGAAAAGTTGGTCTTACCTGTGGTTCAATGGCTGAAGTTGCTCTTGGGGGGCTACTTTTGAGCTCTCCGTGAAGGCAGCAACCAGGAGGGCCTGCGCCCCCTTTTCCCAGGGCCCCCATGCACTGGGGTCCCAGATGGCATTAGGCATTTTCCTCTGGAGTCAGAAATGTGGGCAGAGTGTTTTCTCTTCTGGCTTCCCACTCATATCTGCCCCTCTGAAGGTTTAGCTCTCCCTCCCGTGGGATTTGTGTGCACGGAGCTTTTTACTGGGTCCCTTTAAGTCTGGGCGGTTTCTGGACAGAAGGGGCCCTGCTGCTTGAGGGCCATGGTATTCAATTATATATTGGCTAACTATCCCTGAACATGAGGCCGATGTTGTAGTTATTAATATGCCTAATTTCACTTGGTTGGGAAAAAAACCGATTTTTTTTCCTCTCTCCATGCAGGTATATATATAAGCTCAGTTATTAGCCCCTACCCTCATGACTAGATTTCCTTCCTTTCTTACTCCCTCCCTCGCTGTCTTCCTTCCTTCCTTTGTTCTCTCATTCCTTCCTTCTTTCCTTCTTTCCTTTCTTCATTCCTTCCTTCCTTTTCTTGTTCTTTCTGTCATTCTTTAAAAAGATAACACAATAAAATATAATGAGATGAAACAGAAATGGTCTCATCAAAGTTTGGCAAGACAGGGGGTTGGGTATTTAGCTCAGTGGTAGAGTGCTTGCCTAGCAAGCTAAAGGCCCTGGGTTTGGTCCCCAGCTCAGGAAAAAAAAAGTTTGGCAAGACAAACCTATAGGAAGAAAAGAGTCCAAGAGAAGGCATAATAATCAGAGACCTACTCCTAAACACACTCAGGAATCCCACAAAAGCACTGAACTGGAAGCCATGATGTATATGCAAAGGAGTCCCCCATTCCTCCCATCCCTATACTCACACTCTTTATGACTTCACTTCTACAAGGTTCTCAGAGCTCTAACAGGAAGGATATGATGTGATGGTCACATCCCGTTTAGGGCCAAATGTCCCACTGTCTGAGTAATATCTGGCTGGGGGGTCTCTGTCTTTATTTGCAACTGCTGAAATAGGAGATTTCTCATGATGTATGATCAGGTCAATGATCTATGAGAAGAGCAGAATATCATTAGGAATCATTTTATTACTATATTGTTTTTCATTTTCTAGATCAATATGGTTTGGTTTTACCATAGGCCCTTTGACTATTTCACATTCTTGGTCAACCAAGCTCTGTCAGGTATGGGTTCCCTCTCATGAAAGTGGCCTTAATAGAAATCAGTTATTAGTTTGATAACCTTGTGCCACCACTGACCTAACATATTTCCCAAGCAGTAAAGCATTGTATGTGAAGGGTTTGTAGCTGCTTGGTGTTCCTGTTTCTGTTTTGAGAGCATTCAGAGTACATTCCTGTAAACAAAAATGCTGGGGCATGAGGTGATTACATTATATTGATATCCACTCTACATTTTCATTTTCAATGAGTTGTATAGGTCTTGTCATCAACTAAGGGACTTGCTATCAAGTTTCAGGAGTGCAACCTATTGTCTTTACATCAGCTTGGGTTGTTTGGTGATTTCTCTGGGGCCTCTTTGAGCAACAACTCAATTACATGCAACCCAATCCTCATACTAGAAATTTTGCTTCGTGAGAAGAGATCGACAGGTATGACTCTATTTACCGCATTATTTGATGATATTATTTAGAACCCCTTCACATTTGCATATTGAAATTGAATTTTATGGTTTCTTTGGAATCTCAATTGTGTCATGTGATCTTTTTCTGAAAGCAGTCTTGTGAGAAGATATTTTGATGAAGCAGACCTATGAAAAGACATATGATGTTTTGCTAGAACAGAAATTTGAGGGAAACCGGGAAGGGGAATAACAATCGAAATGTAAATAATACTCAAGTTAATAAAGATGAAAAATGAGGAAAATAAAAAGAAAAATGCAAATACAGGCCAGGCGGGGATGTTCTTCTATTGCTATATCTTGCAATGAATGATTTATAGGTCTTTTGCTATACTTTATTTCCTGTGTAACACTTGTTGTGACTTTGTAGAGGAAGGGTGCCAAAGAAGATCTTCTGGTATCCCAGTAGCTTCTTGCCACTTCCTACTCATTATAGCAGATTTGGTGGAGGCGCACAGTTTCTGCTGTATTGAGCTACTACTCCTGCATCCTAAAAAAAAGTAGGCTTTGAAAAATATAAGCCTATAGTTTATATATTGGTATGCTCCTTCTGTATGAGGTTTCCTTATTGTCCCTTAATTTTAGCTGCAACCCCCGAATTTCACCCACAACCCCTTCTCCCTTCTTCCTTCCCCTTGTTCCATCCATTGAAAGCACCACATCCTTTATATGCATAGTTCAAGTATTATATTTTTGTATAACTAATGAGAACTCTATGTTCCATCTAGCTCCTTATTCTCTTAAATAATAACAATGTATTTCTCAGCATGGTCAAAATCCCAGAATAACACTCTTCCCGTTTTCCAACTGCTGAAACTTATGGAAGGAAAGGATGGATCTCTTTTGTATAGTCTCTAATCTTAACCATAAGGAATCTATTACTATCAGGACCTGGTCACTTCCCATATATGACTTCTCAATACAATCACATAAAGTTATTAAGTAATTTCTTAAGGTGCATGAACATTCACTTTATATAAGACTCCATGGGACAGAATATTACCACATTTTTTTTTGAGAGGAAGTACTTATCTAGAGATTGAAACTGATATCCTACTTATCAGGATTGCAGCCTGAAAAATTATAGCTTTTCTTGAACAATTGGCTCCTTTTCTCTGTTGCCTGAAACATACCTATGATAGTGGAAACTAGGAGATGATGATTTTAATTTAAGCAGTACTTATTCTCAACTTCCAGGATTATGTGTTTCAGGAATATGCATTTAGTATTTAAAGAAGAAAACAATTCCTTTCAATAGCCCCAGTATGAAGAAGGATGAGGATTATTAAAGAATATTAAGGTAAAAAATGAGAAAGTTGGCAGTTTTTAATGTTCATATTGAGTGTTAAAGCAAATAATTAATATATAATAGTTGATATTTCAATGGACCCTTGTCTTATTCATAATGCTGTTTATATGACTCCCCATTTGACTCTCACTCAACTTTTAAGATTTTGGTACAATTTTGATCTGCATTTACAGATGAAGAAATGAAGGCAATGAAACTTTAAAAAAAAAACCTAGTAAATATTTACTAAAAGTAAGTTACTCATATATAGTTAGTAGCTAACATAGGCCTTTAATTCAGGCTGACTGACTTTTATTAGTAATATAAAGACATTTTAAGTACTGTTTAAAATATTACTGAGTAACAATTATCCCCAAGAGTGTATGCATCTTTAGCTAATTCAATTCCTGGTGAGTGGTAATTTTATTTAGCTTAAAGGAAATATATGTTCAAACATTTCAATTTAAAATGATTGTGCTTCCCTGTTGTTTAAATCATAAAGAGATTATAGGACCTTGCAAGTCACTGGGCTGTAGCTCAGCAGCTCAAAGCCCTCTGGAGAATTTTAAAGCTGAAGCAAAGAGCATTTATAATAAAATAGTTATGGCTGTGTACAGGCAGTCACTTGCCTGTGCATTTCCTTTTGCATGGATGTCACTCTGTAAATATGAAGATGGGATACTGTACATTTCTCAGGAGCAGGAAAGAAACACTGTTCTGTACATCCTTCAGACTTGGAGTTTCTGGTAACTGCTGTCTTAGCTCAGGCTGTCAACATAGCAAAATATTAAACACTGTGAAGCTTAAAAACAGTAGTGGGTTATAGGTAATAGAGAGGGGAATAAAAAATAGAAAGGGAGCTTTAAATGAACAAGGAGAAATGAGAAGTCGCACTAAAATACTTGAAAAAGGTGTGAACAATCAAATTACTTTATAATTATGGAAAATTACCTATAATGCATAGTAGCTTATATATATATATATATATATGTATTTAATGAAATAATGCTACTTGGTTTGACAAATCTCCTTTCAATAGCCATTAGTACATTTATCAAATCAAATCAAAACAAAACAAAATAGTACATAGCATAAGATATCTCCTTTCTAATTCTTGGTCAGCAGATTCCCCTATAATATCCACTATTAAAGTATCCCTGGTTTGCTTCTCAGTAATCCTCCAATGCTAAGGATACTACTACTTAGGGAACTAGACCTCCAGCAATTTTACCTGGATTTTACCTAGATGTCTACACTCTAAAGTTTAACTTTATAGTTCCAGCAGGTGTTAGGCAAGCTCCTGAGAGAGGAAAGCAATGAATGTCCTAGCCAGTTGTGATGCCTATAAACTATAACAAGGACCATCATGGTAAGATATGCATAAAGCTTCAATAGTGGCACTCATGCCTTGATGATACAAGAAAGCTGTATAATTGACTTAAGGCCCTCTGACAGGATGAAAATCATGTCTAGTACTTACAACAACATAGCCAACTGAAAAGGCATACTAAAGTCATGAATCTTAGAGGAAAACCTATTACTGTCACTATACTAAACCAGCATGATTTCTAAATGCATTCTAAAACTCAACCTTACATTCATGCATAAAGTATAGTGCTCACACCTCATCAAAAAAAGCTTCTTTTTGCAACAGATGGAGACTATAATAGAAACCCACAAAAGGCCAAAATGAAGACATCTACTAACTACCAAATGCCCAGCCCCAATAATACACAAATATAACAATACAACATCTGCACCTAAGGTTCAGGAACATAGCAGAAAAGGACACAATAAGAGCCAGAGGTCTATGGAGTCAGCTATGAAATTGTGTGTCCTAGAGGGACAGAATAGCTGTATCCACGATGACTCAACAGTATGGCTTCCTGAAGAGAACCAAAGCAAAGACAAGACCAGTAGACATGCATTTGTGGAAGGGTTAGATCTCCTCGGGCCCCACACTTAAACAACAACTATTGGCAACTAAAGACTAAATGAGAGAATTAGTCTTTCCCAGGAATTAGATCCCAAATTGTTTGTTCAATAGAAAGGTGTCAGACCTGGAAAATATATATATATATATATGCAACAGTAAGTAGACTCAGCAGCATGTATTTGTATGGTTATGCTTATATATATATATATATATACATATACATATATATATGAAACAATTGAATAACAATAATAAAGAAAAGAGGTCATGGATTTTAGAGGTAATGAAGGAAGGACATGAGATAGTGAAAGGAGGGATGATATGGGGGATTTGAAGGGATGAATACATTTTAAATTCTGAAAGAAACCAGAAACTTACTTTCCAGAGTTCTGGAGACAGGGGTGTTCATGACCAATGTTCTAGCAGGTCATAAAGCCTCTTCTTTTGGCAACCTGACAGCTGTGGGGTAGTGGACCATGCCAGGAAACTTCCTAAGGTTGAATGGGTTCAGAATTCCCAGCACCTAGGATCCACCTGAGCACGGTAGGTTTCTCCCTGCTCCCTAAGATTCCTGGCCTGGAACATGTGACCACACTCCCCACATAGGGATCTGACCAATGTCACATATTCCAAAACTGAGTTCTCCATGCTAATGGGGTATCTGGAATACCCCGAGGGTTTAGCCAATAAGCTTCACTCCCAGGACTTTCCCCCCTGCATTATGTATTTAATCTCTGGTCCACTCGGAGAAGGTGGCATGCACCGATTTTCCAAAATGAATAATCAATAAACAGTTTAGAACAAAGTACTGTCTCTTTCATTATGAATTGCCACAGGGAACATGGAGAAAGCCTTCGTCTACAAAGCCACATCTTCTAAGTCTTCTATAGAAGGCCTTTTTATGTTCTTGGATAGTCTGCACTTAGTTAAGGGCAATCACTGATGAGCTAAGCTGAAATTCCCCATTCCTCTGGGCCTGTGCTCATCCCCCATCTCTGACCCATTCCATTCTGACTCCTCTGTATAGTTTCTAGCAGCAATGGATTCCCAGGAGTCAGGGAACCCCAGCTTCTACCTCAGCCTATGCGGTTTCTCACTTAGACTTAGACTGCACTCTTCCACTCCCTGAGCTGTATAACTATGCTTCTCACATGTCCAGCACCTGGTGGTGTTATGAGGTAAATGTAGTCTAGCATTCAGTGTTTCATCTTTTCAGTGGAGTTTGCACACCCCAGTAGCAAGACAGAACACAGAGTCAAGAGCCTCCTGTGTCTCCTGTCCAAGAGGAGTTCCTGCACCGCAGTGGTGAGGCAGAGCAGGACCACAGGCAGCAGTTTCACCATATATGAGCAAGTGAACCTAAGTTCTTACATCCTTCTCATTCAAAGGAATATTTGTGTGGTATCTCCTCATATGGTAATGGACCCCCAAAGTGAATACTACGATCATATGCCCCGTGAGTGTTATAATCATGCCCTCATATGTACTATAATCAATCACGTCTCCCATGAGTACCATCATCTTGTCTCCCCATTAGAGTGTCAGAGCACCTCTCAAAGATTTGTCTCCAAAAATTATTACGCTGAGAGCGAGAGATTCAAAATATGAGTCACAAAAATTAATAGTACCATTTTCCCCCTAAAGCTAGCACATGTCTTGATAGCTACTGATAGGTATATAATTGTATTTAAAGCAAACTAAAGAGGATGTAAAACATACTTAGTAATAGGAACAGTCAACTACACAGGTCTGGAAGAAAGTAAAATTCATGCGGTATCAGCTACCTGAGGAAAAAGATGTTTAGGTTTATTTTCTGTGTGTGTGTGTGTGTGTGTGTGTGTGTGTGTGTGTTAAAACAAGTCAAACTTTCTGAATTGATTTAAGTTCTATTCCACAAGAAGAAATCCATTTCTAGCACCATTATAAGATGAAGAATCTGGGGCTCTAAGGGACAATCCAGCACTACTATTCTGCTAAATTGACTTGTTTTTTAAAAAAAATTCTAATTGTCAGTGATTATATGCACTGGTTGACACACTGCTTAAAGCTCCAGAGGTCTTGCTTGTCTATGTACTATCTATCTATTTAACTCTCTGATGTTAATAAATAGAGAAGCAATTGGCTAAAGCATGGAGAGAGAAACTGTAGTTTCTAACCCTAATAAGAATATCTGTATCACACACAATCAAGAAGTGGTGAAGAGACGGACGCAGTGACCTACCATAACAAACATCATTTTCTGGATGCAATAGAGCAGTTGCATAACGAAACTCATATTAGCTCCACAGCATAGGCAAAACATCAGTCCGTACAAAAAGAAATTCAGAATGTAGAAAGTAGGTGGGCATCAAGATCCAACCTTATCTAACAGTGTAGTAGCAATAAATGGTTTCTGGGGATGATCCTATACCAATATGTTTGCTGGCAGTATTTCGTGGTTTATATGGATTAAAAACAACCCATGAGATTGGGAGGAGACAGTGTTGAAGGGAACAGGGTGTAGGATTGAAGGAGAAGAGATGGGGGTGCATGCGATTGCAACACAATATGCATCTACATGAAATCCTCAAAGATTAAAAAAGAGTAAGACATGAAAAATTCTGAATTGACTTTATGACTATTGGCATGGGCAATTTAGTGAATGAACGGTGGGTGTTAGGAGTCAGGATTCTCACTATCAGAGAGGAAAGCAACAGATTCACAGGAAGGAAGAATGAACTCCATAATGCTACATTACAGTTGGATACATCAGTGTGAACTCATGTTCAATTAACACATATAGGAGGAGGTTACAGGTACCATTAGAGAAACAGCGACAAATATAATTATAGATGTGTTAATATATGTGAATTGCTTAGTTCTTACTGCTTAAAAAGAAGAAGAAATAACGAAACTTGAGATCAACAGTGTTCTGTGTGACAACATTTTAGTTCTAAGTACAAATAGTGAAAAACTAACAAACAAACAAATAACCCAAGGAACTTCCTAGAAACAGTTTGTTGTATGGGTGAGACCATATGAGCCAATAACTAGAATTCAGAAATGAAAAGAGAAACAGAGACAAACACACACAGACGTAGACAGAGAAAGAGAGAAAAAGAAAGGTAGAGACAGACAAATAAACAGAAACAGAGAAGCCAACCAAAAATAATTTATAATAGCCAGATCTAAAAATTTAAGCAATTTCAGCAAAGAAAACATAATATTCATGGAGATAAAAGCAAAAGTATAAGCATAATTACATTGATACAATATCATTAAATAAATACAAATACAAGAACTAGAGAGATGATTCAGAAGTTAAATGCACACACTGCTTTTAAAAAACATAAGTTCCAAGCAAGTGAAAGATCAATATGACAGGAACTTGAAGTACCTGAAGAAAGAAATTAGACGTATCAGAAGACGTAAAGATCACCCATGATCATGTATCAGCAGGATTAACATAGCAAAAATGGCCATCTTACCAAAAGCTATCTACAGATACAATGTGATTCCCATCAAAATTCCAACACAATTTTTTACAGAACTTAAAACAGCAATTTTTAGATTCGCATGGGAAAACAAAAACTTGGGATAGCCAACACAATCTGAGCTTCTGGAGGAATCACCATCCATGACCTCAAGTTGTACTATAGAGCAATAGTGATAAAAACTTCATGGTAGTAGTACAGAAACAGATAGGTTAGTCAATGGAATCTAACTGAAGACTCAGAAATAAACGCACATACCTATGGACACTTGACTTTGGACAAAAGATCCAAAATTATACAGTGGGGAAAAGGAGAGCATCTTCAGCAAATGGTGCCAGTCTAACTGATGTCTCTATGCAGAAGAATGCAAGTTAATCCACATTTATTACCTGTCACAAAACACAAGTCCAAATAGATCAAAGACCTCAACATAAAACTGGATATACTACATCTAATTGAAGAGAAAATGGGAAGTTGCCTTAAACGCAAGGGTACAGAAGACAATTTTCTGAAAAGACCACTAATAGCTCAGGTTCTAAGATACACAACTGATAAATGGTACCTCATGTGACTGAGAAGTTTCTCTGTAAGGAAAATGGAGCTCTTAATAGGACAAAATGACAGCGTAAAGACTGAAAGCATCATCTGGTCCTGGCCTTTGTTGGTTGGGAGACTTTTACTGACCTCTTTTATTCTTTAAGGGTTATGGAACTGTTTAGACAGTTTATCTGATCCTGATTTAATATTGTTACCTGGTATCTCTCTAGAAAGTTGTCCATTTCACCCAGACGTTCCAGTTTTGTTGAATACAGGATTCGTCGTAGGATCTAATTATTTTTTTCAATTTCTTTGGTTTCTGTTGTTATATCTCCCTTTTCATTTCTAATTTTGCTAATTTGGATTCTGCCTCTGTACCCTCAGGTTAGTGTGGCTAAAGGTTTATCTATCTTGTTGATTTTGTCAAAGGACCAGCTCCTGGTCTTGTTGATTCTTTGTTTAGTCCTTTTTGTTTCTACTTGGTTAATTTGAGCCTTGAGTTTGACTATTTCCTGCCCTATAATCCTCTTGGGTGTATTTGCTTCTTTTTGTTCTAGAGCTTTCAGATGTACTGTTAAGCTGCCAGTGTATGGTTTCTCCAGTTTCTTTTTGGAGTCACTCACAACTATGAGTTTTCCTTTTTAGCCCTGCTGGAGTATTCCTCAGCGATTAAAAACAATGACTTCATGAAACTTGCAGGCAAATGGATGGAACGAGAAAATATCATCCTGAGTGAGGTAACCCAATCACAAAAGATCATACATGGTATATACTCACTAATAAGTGGATATTAGGGAAAAAACCTCAGAATACCCATGATTCAACTCATAGACCATATGAAGCATAGGAAGGAGGACCAAAGTGTATATGCTTCAGTCCTTTTTAGAAGGGGAAAAAATACTTACAGGAGGTAAAGGTGAAAGAGAATTAGGAAGAAGAGAGGAGGGGGAGGGGAAAAGAGAGGTGGGGTCAGGTGTAGGAGCAGACAGAAGAGATGTACAGAGGATCAGAAAATTGAACAGAGGTGTGTAGCAATGGCAGATGGTGAACAGGGGCTAGCCACCAGAAAGTCCCAGCTACCAGGAAAGGAAGAGAT
The DNA here is from genome assembly GCF_011064425.1 of Rattus rattus. Taxonomy (NCBI): domain Eukaryota; kingdom Metazoa; phylum Chordata; class Mammalia; order Rodentia; family Muridae; genus Rattus; species Rattus rattus. Next base: position 29,753,312 of record NC_046166.1, on the reverse strand, counting down.
TCTCAGGACCCAAAGGGGACAGAGAGCCTGTAGAGACCATATCCAGAGGTTAGGCAAGGCTGAGGGATGGGGCCACCAACTCATTTCCAAAATTTTAATTCAGAATTGCTCCTGTCTAAAGGAAATACGGGGACAAAGTGTACAGCAGAGTAAAGGCCATCCAGAGACTGTCCCACCTGGGGATCTATCCCGTATACAGACACCAAACCCAGACACTATTGTAGATGTCAAGAAGAGTTTGCTGTCAGGTGCCTGATATAGCTGTCTTCTGAGAGGCTCTGCCAGAGCCTGACAAACACTGGTGTACATGCTTGCAGTCAACCATTGGATTAAACTGGGGATCCCAATGGAGGAGTTAGGGAAAAGACTGAAGGAGCTGAATGGTCTTGCTTCCCCAGTGTAGGAGAATGCCAGGGTCGTGAGACAGGAGTCGGAGGGTGGGTAGGGGAGCACTCTCAGAGAAGCAGGGATGGGATAGAGGGTTTGTAAATGGGATATCATTAAAGGGGATAACATTTGAAATATAAATAATTAAAATATCCAATAATAAAAAAGACTACAGAATATATCATTAACTGTACATCCAACAGAAAACATATCAGAAATATTTAAATAACTCAAGAAGTTAGATTCCAACAAACCATATAACTCAATTAAAAATGGGGTGCAGAGCGAAACAGAAAATTTTCAGCAGAGGTATCGTGAACAGTCAAGAAGCAGGTAAAGAAATGTTCAAAGTCCTTAGTCATCAGGCAAATACAAATCAAAATTATCCTGAGATTCCCTCAAGGAAATCAGAATGACTAAGATCAAAAATTCAAATGATAGCACATGCTGACAGGGATTCAGAGAAAGGGGAAACACTCCTCTACTGCTGGTGAGATTACAAATTTGTACAGCCACTCTGGAAATCAATGCTGTGGTTTTTTTTTTAAAAAAAATTGAAAATATTTCTACCTGAAGACTCAGCTATACTACTCCTGGGAATATACCCAAAAGATGTTCCACAAGAACACATGCTCCAGTATGTTCACAGCATCTTTATTTATAATAGCCAGAAACTGAAAACAACTCAGATGCTCCTCAACGGAATAGGTGGTTCATTTACACAGTTAAATACTATTTAGCAATTAAGCACTAGGGCATCATGAAATGGTCAGGCAAATGGATGGAACTGGGACATATCATCCTGAATGAGGTAACCCAGACTGAAAAGAACATGCATGGTATGTACTCACTGATAAGTGGATGCTAGCCATAAGGTACCAAAAGCCCATGATACACACACAGACCCAAAGAAACTAAATAAGGTCAAAGCAAGGATGCTTGAATCTCACCTAGAAGGGGGAATAAAATAGTAATAAGAGGCAAAGGGAGGGGGGAATTCTGTGGAAGAAGGAATGGGACAGGTGTTAGGGGAATCAGGATCAGTTGTAGGAAGAGACAGTAGAATAAATGCCAACCTTCAACAGAAGAGGGAGGAGCATATGGGGAATCTCTAGGGAGGTGTCAGAGACCTGGGATGGGGGAGGCTCCTGGAAGTCAATGTGAGTGACTTTAGCCAAGATGTATAACACTCGGAATGTGGAACAGAAGAGGCCACCTACTGTTGCCAGGCAGGTCTCCCGTTGGAGGGATAAGGACACCAAACTACCCATTAAAACTTTGACCCAGAATTTGTCCTGTTTAAAACAAATGCTGGAACAGAGATGGAGCAGAGACTAAGGGAAAAGCCAACCAATAACTGGCTCAAAATGAAACATCCTATGGGCAAGCACCAATCCCTGACAATATAATGACATTCTGCTATGTTTGTAGACAGGAGACTAGCATATCTGTCCACTGAGAGACTCTACCCATCAGCTGACTAAAACAGATACAGATACCTATAGCCAAACATTGTACATAGGTCAGAGACTCATATGGGAAACCTGGGGTAAGGATTAAAGGCCCCAAAGGGGATAGGAACTCCACAGGAAGAACAGCAGATTCAATGATCCTGGACCCGTGGGAGCTCTCAGAGACTCAGCCACCATTCAAAGAGCATACATGGAGTATATACCATGTATGTTCTTTTGTGATTGGGTTACCTCATTCAGGATTATATTTTCTAGTTCCATCCATTTGCATAAGAATTTCATGTAGCCATTGCTTTTAATAGCTGAGTAGTACTCCACTGTGTAAATGTACCACAATTTCTGTATCCATGTCTCTGTTGAAGGACATCTGGGTTCTTTCCAACTTCTGGCTATTATAAATAAGGCTGCTATGAACATGGTGGAACATGTGTCCTTGTTATAGGTTGGAGAAATTTTTTAGTATATGTCCAGGAATGGTATATCTGGGTCCTCAGGTAGTACTATATCCAATTTTCTGAGGAACCTTCAGACTGATGCACTCACTGATAAGTGAATATTAGCTTAAAAGCTCAGAATACCCAAGATATAATTTAAAGACCACATGAAACTCAAGAAGAAGGAATACCAAAGTATGGATGCTTCAGTCCTTCATGGAAGGTGGAACAAAATACTCACAGGAGGAAATCCAGAGACAAAGTGTGGAGCAAAGACTGAAGAAAAGACTATCCAGAGACTGCCCCACCTGGGGATCCATCCCATACACAGACACCAAACCCAGACATTGCTGCAGATGCCAAGAAGTGCATGCTGACAGGAGGCTGATATAGCTGTCTCCTTAGGGGCTCTGCCAGACCCTGTCAAATACAGAGGCAAGATGCCCATAGCCAACCACTGGACTGAGAACAGGGTCCCCAATGAAGGAGTTAGAGGAAGGACTGAAGGAGCTGAAGGAGTTAGCAACCCAATAGGAAGAACAACAATATCAACCAACCAGACACTCCAGAGCTCTCAGGGACTAAACCACTATCCTAAGAGAATACATGGAAAAACTCATGTATCCAGCTCCATATTTAGCAGAGGATGGTCTTGTCAGGCGTCAAGGGGAAGAAAGGCCCCCAGTCTTGTGAAGGCTGGATGCCCCAGTGTAGGGGAATGCCAGAGTGGGAGGCAGGAGGAAGTGGGTAAGTGGGTGGGGAGCACCCTCATAGAAACAGGGGGATAGGATAGGGGCTTCTGGAGGGGAACTGAGAAAGGGGATCACATTTGAAATGTAAATAAAAAGCTGTCCAATAAAAGAAATGAAAAAAGAAACAAACAAAGCTTACATGGTCTGGGGCCTGAACCAAGGCCCCTAGCATCTTTGTAGCAGACGTGTAGCTCAGTCTCTTCTATGGGTCTCCCAAGAACTGGGGTGGGGGTGTCCCTAAAGCTGTTGCCTGTCTCTGGAATCTGTTCTCCAACTTTGCTGCGTTATCTGGCCACAGTGGGGGAGGATTACCTCAACCTGCTGAACTTGATGCACTGGGGCCTGTGGATGCCAAGGGGGTGCACCCTCTCAGAGGAGAACAGGAGAGGGGATGGAAGGAGGGATTCTGTGGGGGGGAGACTAGGAGGGGGTTAGTGATTAGGAGTAAATAAATAAATAAATAAATAAATAAATAAACAATTTTTAGATATTATCACATTTTAAAATACTTGCCAATCTGAAAGGTAAAAAGGGTCATCATTCAGTTGCTTTAATTTACATTTTCCATATCACTGAAATGGGTGAATATCATGTTTATTGTTCATTTGTATTTCCTCTGGGGATATCCCTTTTCTCACATCTTAACCTGATTTTCTTTATATTATTTTATACTGAAACTTTTTAATTAACAAGTTTTGTTACCTTAAGAAAAAAAAAAAGAAAAAGAAAGAAAGAAAGAAAAAAAAAAGACCAGAGTTCAACTTCCAGCACCCATTTTGGGCAGCTTACCACCACCTATATTCCTATAACACCTAAATTAGTATTAAAGATACAAAACCATAACAATATACAAATAATCTACAGTAAACCTTTTCCAGTTGTACAGAAACTCCTGTGCTTTCCAGAAGTCCCACAGTGTTGAAGCCACTTGCACTTTCTTTTGAAATAAAGGTAAACTTAACAATTCAATGTTGATGAATAAACCCTAAAGTGAAGAAAGGAAAAACAGTTGAGAGGCTTGACCATGACATCCATTCTTAAATTTGCAAGATTAACCATCAGTAGATATTAAATATTCCTCTTAATATGGTGTGATGAAAACAGCACCCTTCCATTTAGGCTTTAAGTCCTCGTTACACAATCTTTATAAGCTAAGGAACTTCAGTTTTAGGGGCTATCCTATGAATGCCCTTGAACAGTACTCACCTAAACTGCCAGTGTTGTACAACCCATGAAACGGCTTCTACACTGTAAGAAAGCAGAAGAAAAAAGGCCCCTGGAAAAACTACATGCAATGTAGTTCCTGGATTCAATACCACAACAAATATGGGAAATGGCTGGGAAAACAAGTGGCTTCGAATGGTTTATTTTTTGTTGTTGTTGGTGTTTGATTTTGTTTTGACACAGTGATATATATATATATATATATATATGATATAGTGATACAAGATATGGCAAAAGCCCCCAGGGAGATTTGAATTCTTCTAATGTTTGAAGGAAAACTCTGTGTTATGTGTGCATCTGTTCTGAAAAAGAAAGAAAGAAAGAAAGAAAGAAAGAAAGAAAGAAAGAAAGAAAGAAAGAAAGAAGGAAGGAAGGAAAGAAGAAGAAAAAAGAAAAAAATCAAAATTAATTAAAAAATAAATGCTTTATATGGAAGCACACAGTAACAGAGAAATTAACGTTAGTTTTGTTGACACTTGTAAAGTTTATTTTTCCAGACTTGGTAGTTACAGATTTGAAACTTGACTCTCTGTAGCTGACATAGTCGACTAGCTTGATATGTTCTTCTGTGAGTAAATAATTTGACAGATAGTTAGCTGCATGTGTGGACAGACTTGGTCTGTGTGGTAGAGCCTCTTTATGCAGAATGCTTGCTATTCTAAACTTACCAGGGTCAACTACTGAAATCTTGCACTAACAGGCCCCAGAGTGAATTTGAATGGTGTGGAAAAGTAAGAAATTCAAAGAATACTCACCTGAGACGAAGGTTCCATAAACAATGGGCTATTCTGTTCTGTGCAAAGAGAATTTTGACTACACAAGGGAAGGTCCGGAACTTCTAGAATCTTATTCTATGTTTTGTGGTCTAATGTTTTTATTCATTACTGATGAAGAAAATTTGTTCAATGTTTACACTGGAAAACTGCTCAGGTTGTTATAGACAGGGCTGATAAAGCATAAAATCCTAAAAGAACCCTGGATTTTGTCAGGAAGTTAGTGTTTCTGTTTTTGTTTATCCTCCATAGTAAGAATGTGGTGTCCTCCTTCCTTGTAGCAAATGTCTTTGAAATACCAGGATGTCCCAGTACTTTTGGAAAAAAAGCCTCCTTTTACCTAATTATAATTACTGTTCAAAATTCCTCCATCATATAGCCAGGCTATACTTTACTATACTTACTATATACTTTACTATAGCCAGGCTATAGTGAATAGCACATGACTTTAATCCCAACACTCTGGGGAAAGAAGCTAATTTATTTCTGAATGTGGGTCCAGACTGATTTAAAAAAAGAGATTTCCAGGACAGCCAGGATCACATAGAGGAACTCAGTCTCAAAAAACAAAAATGACACCCAAAATATTTGCCCTTGGTGATAGACATTTTTGCAGTAACACAACCCCTTGCTCCCAACATGTACACTACTTAAAAGAGAAGAATTGATTTTGGCACCACTGTTCCAGAGGTATGACTTCATGACTTGCTTGGCCCAGTACTAAGAACACTAGGACCTAAAGTATGTCCAGGATAGATGGACATTCTTCTTCTCTATTCAACACAGGTATCTAATATATTGAATTATGTACCGGCATCAGTGTGTCTTCTCTTCTAATTTAATGCTTGCAGACATCTCCACAGTCGTACTGGGAAATGTCCTAGACCAGCTTCTAACTTGATCAAATTTACCATTGAGTAAAACCATCATTGTTCCCTATTTAACCAGAAAAATCTTAATATACACACTAAGAAAGAAAAGTGTATGTGGACTCATAATTCCCTAATAATTTGTATATGATTTATTTCAGAATTTGAGTTTCCAGCTTTAAAAGGGTAATGCACAGTATAAAGTCTTTATGTGGAGACTATGCGAATGCATTATTACTGGAGTAAAATTTAAGAAATTCACATTAAGTATTATAAATATTGGTTTTAAAGATTAGGTCAAATGTATATTTAGACACTTTTGGGTTTTGCCACTGGACAGGCTCCAAATATTAAAGCTCTCAAATAACGCTTTCATTTTGTCACAGGATTGCTGTTAAAGAATTTTTGCCTGTATAATTGTGCTCTTTTCATTTCAAAATGTCATGTTTGAATTCCATATTCAACTATCAGCGTGACATGCTCCAAATCTCCTACAGATTGTAAAAAAAAAAATGGTCATTATAGCTGGTTTTAACTAGCAGGGTCCCATTTTCTTTTTTACCATTCACATGATAATACATTTTGACACTGTAAAGGCATCAGTTTAGATGGCAAATGGTCTAATTTCTATAGGGAAAGACTTTCTAGAAAAGTATTGTTCTATCTAGAAATGCTTGGATAAGAAAGGTGCCAAACAATGTAAGTGAACGAGCTTATACTATGAGCAGGATATGTGACTCAGTGTTAACCAACCATACATCATTGTTACCTGATTTCAAGTGAGCTTAAAATGATCAAAAGACTAAGACTCTTAATTTAAACATCATGTGGTACTCCATATACACTATTATCTGTGATATATGCTGGTATTGCTTGTTTAACATTTCATTCTTGGGTTTCTGTTTCCCATAGGCAAACATTTATGATAATATAGACATTTAAGAAGTACATATTATCTCTCTATTTTCAAAAGTGTCTTGTTTATCAGTAGCATGCATAAGGGACAAATTAGATAATATGTTGGAATGTTAAATCATTGTAAATAAACAGAACAGACACAACTACCAGAGGCAGGGGGAGAAATAGGTTAGTGTATTAAATGATAAAAACAATCCAGTCCTGGATTGTCTCAATATCCAGCTACCTGCTTGTTGTAATATATAGAAGACATAAGAAAATAAGATATGCTTGTATCAACTGTCCTTTTTATATTGAATCTATGATACCTATAAAAAAACAACTCACATGGAATTTTTCTTGTTTTCCAAGCATTTTATAATTTTATGACTACAGTGTGTTTAAATTACCTATTAGGAATAATTATTTTACACAGTTGAGAATTCATGTCATTGTATATGGATCACCAAATTTCCAAGCAAATTTGGCTAAAAGAGTTAAAATTTCCCCACCCCACTTCTCTTATGACTCTAAAATCATTTATCCTTACAATTGTGAATTTATTACCATATGTTTTGTCCTGCTGTCTTGGCTGTTATCTATATTCACAAAATATTATACTGCTTTTATAGTCTCGACATGCATGTTTTTCTTCCATGAGTGTTGTTAAGTTCATGGTATACTGTTATTACCTTTGGATGACCTCTGAATTGCCTTTTGACATAGTAAACAGTCTGTAATTTAAGGTTCTCTATGTTCTTCCTTTTGATGATTGGATCAGATACTGATCAGGTGCAACTAAGAAAGAGCTGTATATGCTTTGAAAATTCTGATTTCATGTATAAGGCAATGAGTGGATTTCCTAACAAATATTGATTCTATGAATTTAAGGTGGATTTTATACACTTATTTTATTGATCAGTTTCTTTTTAAGGAAACAAACCCATAATTCCTTTTGTAAGGTATTATAACAGTTATAAGCTTGATAATGTATATTTTCAAATTATGTCAAAGATATGAATGTTATTGCTTCTGCATTTGATGTGAGACAGTATATACCTGTGATCAGTATATGTTTTGTCCAAGAAACAGAGAGCTTGTAGTGAGGGTGAATCTGACACTGTTATTGGTAATTTAAAAAGAGAAAATTTCTTCATAAAGATCATTCTTTTGGTTTGTCCATGAGCCTTACTTCCTCTGATCCTTGACACAACAGTAAGCCCTGCCTTAGTATTAATGCCCAGTGACCCGGTCCCAATCTGCACACATCTGTTATGCCTCGGTGCCCAGCAAAATGAATTAGAACCACTTTTCCCAGTCTCTTTACTAAGCTGTGCAATGCCTTAACTTACAAACCAAACAAAACTACCGTGGTTCTCTATGTCTCCTACTTCTTGGACTGTGAGTATATTCAGCCTGTTTGGGGCTATTCTATGTGTGGTTTTATGGCCTCACTTGGCTGACCATTACGAAAAAAAAGAAGATAGATTGTATTGTAAATGAATAAAAATTGTGACATTTGTCATAGAAAGGACTAATCTATCAGAATTTATTTTCATATGCATACAAAACCAAGTATTCTTACCATCATATAGCTTCACATAAAAATAAAAATAAACACCAGAATATGTCTCATAAAATTTACCTGATGATACAAAAGTCAAAGTTATATAAAGTTGAAATCTAAGTAGATCAAGGACCTCCACATCAAACCAGAAACACTCAAACTAATAGAAGAAAAAATGGGGAAAAGCCTTGAACACACGGGCACTGGAGAAATTTTCCTGAACAGAACACCAATGGCTTATGCTCTAAGATCAAGAATTGACAAATGGGACTTCATTAAATTGTAAAGCTTCTGTAAGGCAAAGGACACTGTCATTAGGACAAAACAGCAACCAAGAGATTTGGAAAACATCTTTACCAATCCTACATGTGATAGTGGACTAATATCCAATATATACAAAGAACTCAAGAACTTAGACACCAGAGAATCAAATAACCCTATTAAAAATGGGGCACAAAGCTAAACAACAAATTCTCAGCTAGGAATATCGAATAGCTGAGAAGTACCTAAAGAAATGTTCAACATTCTTAGTCATCGGGGAAATGTAAAACAAAACAAACCTTAGATTCCATCTCATACCAGTCAGAATGGCTAAGATCAAAAACTCAGGTAACAACAGATGCTGGAGAGATGTGGAGAAAGAGGAACACTCCTCCATTGGTGGTGGGATTGCTACCTGGTACAACCACTCTGGAAATCAGTCTGGAGGTTCCTCAGAATATTGGACATAGAACTACCTGAGGACTCAGCTATACCTCTACAGGGCATATAACCAAAAGATGCCCCAACTCATAATTAAGACACATGCTCCACTATGTTCATAGCAGCCTTATTCATATTAGCTAGAAGCTGGAAAGAACCCAGATGTCCTTCAATAGAGGAAAAGATACAGAAAATATGGTACATCTACACAGTGGAGTACTACTCAGTTATTAAAACAATGACTTCATGAAAATTATAGGCAAATGGAGGGAACTAGAACATATCATCCTGAGTGAGGTAACCCAATCCCAAAAAGACACACATGATATGCACTCACTCATAATGAATATTAGCCCAATGAATATTAGCCTAAAAGTTTGGATTACCCATCATACAATCAACAGACCACATGAAGCTCAAGAAGAAAGATGATCAAAGTGTGTACGCTTCAGTCCTTCTTAGAAGGGGGAACAAAAATATTCATAGGAGGAGACATGGATGCAAAGTTTGGAGAAGAGACTGAAGGAATGGCCATTCAGAGCCTGCCCCACCTGGGGATCCAGCCTATATACATACAGCCACTAAACAATGACTATTGCTAATGCCAAGAAGTGCATGCTGACAGAAGCCTGATATAGCTGTCTCTTGATAGGCTCAGCTAGAGCATGACAAGTATAGAGGCAAATGCTTGTAGCCAACCATTGATCTGAGAAGGGGGCGAGAAATTAGAGAAGGAATTGAAGGAGCTGAAGGGGCTTGCAACCCCATAAGAACAACAGTACCAACCAACCAGAGTTCCCAGGGACTAAACCACCATCCAAAGAGAACATATGGACAAACCCATAGCTCCAGCTGCATATGTCACAGAGGATGGTCTTTTTGGACACCAAAGGGAGGAGAGGTCCTTAGTTCTGCAAAGACTGGACCCCCAGTGTAGGGAAATTTCAGGTTGAGGAGGCCGGAAGGGTTAGGTGGTTGGGTTCTGGAAAGGGGATAACATTTGAAATGTAAATAAAACATATCCATTAGAAAGATAGAAAGAAGGAAAGAGAGAGAGAGAGAGAGAGAGAAAGAGAGAGAGAGAAAAGAAAGAAAGAAAGAAAGAAAGAAAGAAAGAAAGAAAGAAAGAAAGAAAGAAAGAAGAAATGCATGCTGAAGGCTTTAAGTTCTCGTACAGAAGTGCTTGATACTGACCACTATTTTCTCATATGTTTGATGATCCACAGCTTAGGTTATCAAACTTTGAAATCGATTTTGGAAATCAGCACAATATTCCACTCTTTTCATTGTGTTTGTACATAGAAGAAAGCTTGTCAACTGTTATCAAAACCTTGAGAGGCTTTTAATTAAATTGCTGCTATATTTATATACCAATTAGAAATTAATTGCATTTTCCATGATAGGGTGAAATTAGTATTCACCGACACTTTGTTTATTGTAAGAAAATTGCAATTTCTGTACTCTTCTTTGCAATTCAGTTGGTTCTTTCAAGTTGATCTTTAATCAAATTTTTATTTATTTATTTATTTATTTATTGCCAAGGGTGTCTACTATTTTCTAAAAATGTTTCTATAATTCCTTGAATTCCACAAAAAGCAATTATATCTTGTTCAATGTTCATATCTGTTTTATTTTCCCTTTTACCTTTAGTGCAATCTTAAATCTAGTTATAAATTTATAGTGCAAGGAATGAATACAATTTTACTCTGTATTTCATTTTCAGTGAATCATTGCATAATTTTGATAGAAAATTGATGATTGTTCAGGTATTTGAGCCATCATATATTATTGAGTACTTTTACTTAATATTTTGAAATAATGAAAGATGACTTTAAAAAAATAGCTAGATTTTAATTTGTTGTCATTTGTGACAAAGACATTTATTCAAAATTTTAAAAGAAATCTGTGCTTTACACTCTGGAACTATTTACATACCATACCAACTTCAGGTTCTTTTCAGGATTACATTAAAATACCTAATTGTTATGATCTAGCATTAAAAATACATTTGCCTTTATTTCAATGTGTTTTGTCTTTTTCATCTAAGCTTTAAGTAATATGGCATGAACCACACTATGAAAGTAAGGGTAAACTGGAATTTCTGCTCCCTTGCTCATCTGACCCCGGAATACTGGGGTGTAGGCATGAATCATCATGTACAGTTTGTCCCTGTACTTTGTACATGGCAGGAAAGTATTTTACCAACTGTGCTACTTCCCTAACTTTCCTTTATTGACTGCGTTAACAAAATATGGTTTCATCGTGTCTTATATAATAATCGGTTCTTGATTTTTTCCATGTCTTCAATTACATCTTTGCATTTGGTTTGGCCTACTATTAATTTTTATTCGTATTTTTTTCTTTATACTGACAATACATTAAGGTTCTTTTTTCTAATTTTACAACATATTTAAGAATTCCATAGACTGTATTGTAATCATATTCTCCCTTCCTCTGACTCCTCTCAGATCCACCACCCTCTCTACAACATTAAGTGAAGTTCGGGATGCCAATATACTTTTGGATGTATAGCATTTCATCAGAGCTGATCAAGCAACAAGTTCACACACCTTTAAAAAAATGACTCTCTTCCAACATCTATCAATGGCCAATTGTTCCTTAGCTAGTTGTGGTCCTTCCTGCTTACCTCTCCATGCTGAATTTTGTCTAACCTAAGCTTCCAGAGATCTCATGCATTATATTCAAACCAATGTAAGTTCCTAAGTGCAACTATCCTTCTTTTACAGAAAACACTCCAGTGTAGAGGCTATGAGTGATATTTTCTTAAGGATAATAGCCAGGCAGTGTAATTCCTCGTTTTATGCTGTACTGATGTTTTCCCATGGCATAGTAATTTCCTTCATTTATTTGAAACATGGCTCAAATAGGCTCAGATGAGCATCCACCTTCTTTGCTGGAATAGTCATAAACTGTTGACATATTGCATAGGGTGACAATTTTGCAGAAGGCCGGAGTTATTTGCTCATATGTGATTCCACTTAGATTTTAAAAGTAATCACAGATATGTATTATTGTAGAGTGTGGCCACCACAGAGAGCCTCACATGTGACAACAGATGGGCAATTCTTAGAATATTGTAGATTACAAAAGCCAGTAAGGACAATAGGCCTTTCAACTCTAGCCTAGTGAATTGTTATCAAGAAGATCTCCTGGGTAGAATAAGCCTGGGAAATTCACAGGACAAAGCACTATGAGGCTTTGGTAGATTTTCCCTTTCCATCTGTAACCAAGCTGTGTGGTCACAAAGGAAAACCCAATAAAGGCATGGTTTTGGAACATACCTCTAACTTAGTAATTTTAGCCTTAGGCAGGAGAAACATTTGTTCAAGTTTGACTGAATGTGTGGTGAAACTATATCAAAACAAATGAAACAATGTTTTTAAAAAGGCAAAAAAGTAAAAGAAAACAAAATGATAAGAGATCAAAGAAAATAAAAAGCAGAAAAGAACAAGGAAAGAAGCTTTGACCTTGTGGGTTGGCTGTTTCTATCCTATGACTATCTTTGATTATATTTGGGAGTGAATTTCACAAGTTTAAATTAGAAAATATTTCTTATTAGGATGAATCTTCATCTATATCTACAGATATAAAAGTAACTTTTATTGGCCTGATTTAATTGTTGTATTTGAGGCTTACAACCTCATCTGCTAGCCTAGTCCTAGTCCTAGAAGCTTCTAGTCTCCATACAGTCTTATCTAGGCTTAGACTGCTGTTAGCCCATGAAACTTACTGCTGAATCAGCTCACCCTTTCTAGTTCTTTCTGAGTTTTGAATAGCTGCTTCAGCTGGTCTGTCACAAGTTCCTCTCCAAGCTGACTGATTCTGTCTGGCTTCTCATGGCCTCTCCTGAATCTCTTAGCTTCACCTCAAGCTAACTCTTGCAATCTGCTCTAATCTTCTGGCTTCTTTCCATTCACTTGTCTAGCTTGTTCTCTCTGCAACTGGTCTCCTGCCTCCTTCCTTTTCTCTACTGCTTTCTCCTCAGCAACTTCTCCTTCCCCTCTCTTCTTGGGAAAGTAGGGCATATCCTATTCTGTTTAATCTTTCTCTGACTATTCATTCTGCCACTCAATTAGACATCACTTTTAAACATGGGTGCTTCCTTCTACAAACTAACTTTACCTTCATTGTTTTTGATTAAATGTGTGTAGTAGGGGTGTGCTTGTATTCTAGCCGGAGGGATTAAAAGTATGTGCTAAGGGCTGAGTCAGTCTACAACTAGAACCCGTTATTTTCAGCCAATAACAAAGTCTCGGGGTTCACCATATAATTGATTATTCTGCGACAGTATAGTCATCTGTATTTGATGTCAGTGGGTTCTGGACTCCACACCTTTGAACAGATCAATGTAAGATGTTTGGCAGTAAAGGGAGGAATATACACAATTTGTATCTGAGAAGGTGATAGGTTCTCAGATCTCTCAAAGTTCTGCGTGGCAGACTCCATCTTCAATGTAATGGAGTTGGGAGGCAGGGATAATGGAACAGCCTTTGTTCCTGAGTTTTGAAAGATTAAACAGAATAGGATATGCCCTACTCTTCCAAGAAGAGAGGGGAAGGCGAAGCTGCTGAGGGGAAAGCAGTAGAGAAAAGGAAGGAGGCAGGAGACCAGTTGCAGAGAGAACAAGCTAGACAAGTGAATGGAAAGGAGCCAGACATAAAGGTATTAATACCCATTGTGGAAAGGCATGTCGCCGTAAAACCAATCTCTTATCATCCCCTCTTTATCAGTGCACCAAGACTCAACAAGTATTGCCAAGTATCTTTTCTTGCTGAGTCTTCAAACCAGCCTCTGTGACAGATTTCTACTATGTAGTCTCAGCTGACTTATAAACTGAGACCATCTTCCTCAGCTTCCCAAGTCATAGGGATACAAATGTCAGTTCCTATTCCTGGCGATATTAAGTGTATGACTTAATATGACTCCAAATCCTTAAGTGTAACCCTATAACCAGGTTCACTGGATATCCCCAATATGCCCTTTGTCAAGGTAGTTGTAACTCTATCACTTTCCATATGAACAAACTTGTGGAAGGCATATCCTTCTCTTTTGCTCCCTCAACAAAGCAGGTGGTCTTGACGTTTGTCCATAATATTTCCTGAAACAGTTGCTTTTGTATATTATTGATGAAAATATTTCATTAGCTACATATGTCATAGTTTTACACCCTGTAACAAGTTACATTCTATATGGATAGCATATGGATAGTGATTATAAATAGAATGTTTTAAGCCAGTGTAACTATTTGTGTAAATGCACATTTGTGGTAAATATAAAAAAGAAAAGTTATTGGGGTTTTCAAAATGGCCCTGGAGATAAACTAAGAAACAAATAAGTCTGAAGACCTGTGTTCAATCCCCAGGACCAACATGGCAGAAGGAGATAAGCACTTTCTCCATGTTGTCCTCTAACCTCTAGACATACACTACACAGTGTATGTGGCAACACACACACACACACACACACACACACACACACACACACACACACACACACACACACACTCACTCATTCACTCATTTCCCCAAGTGGTTGTTTTAACTGTTTAATGAAATTCTGCTATAAATCATTGTACCATGGTTTTATCTTCACAGTGATATATGGTAATGTACATTACTGGCTATAACCATACTCTTCAATTTAAGCAGTCTAATAGATAGATGATGGCATTAAACTGTAACTATAATTTTTATTTAATTATGACTAATTATGTTGAGCATATTTCCATAAACTTATTAACAATCCATTTGTCTACTTTAGTGGAGTATTTGTTCACATCTTTATTTACCTAGTAGTGAGTCATTTATCTTCTTTTTGAGTTAGGATAATAGAGCTCATACTTTTAACTCAATCTTAAAATTTATTTTGAGAAATTCATGTGTGAATATTTTATTTATGTCATTCCCAGCCTCTCTCTCTGCCCTCGAAAACTTTCTATACCCCTACACTCATCTAAAATTTATAAACTATTCTTTAATAATTTTTGTTGGGTGCACACACATACACACATGTTGCCTGTGTCTGGACTACTCACCCACTACCTTCCCTTGAAGGTTGGAGGTGAAGTGATACAGAGCGGATGACAGAGACCCTGGGGACAGGTAAGTAATGCCACAGCAAGCTCATCTGAACACTGCTGTAAGCATCTTTAATTCTCTCTACCCATGCCCCATTGGTCCCAAGAAAGCAGCTCTTCTAAACAGCAGCTCCTGATTGGCTGGCGTTGTCTATGTCGACCATCCTTGGTCTCTCTGGCAGTTCTTAATTGGGTCCAATGCAGGAGATGCTTTTGTGGCTGTGCAGACCCAGGCACTAATAGCAAGTAGCATGATGCCTAGAGAAAACTAAAGAATGCAACAGAAACATTTATGCATGATTGGTTTCTGACTAAGAACATATCCTTGTAGAAAGAAAGGATGAAATGAATAAATATGAGGATCAATAAACACATCAACTAGGCAGAAACAGGAGCTTTATATTTTGATAATTATTTGGAGCAAATATGTACAATGATAATGATATTACAAATAATTACTAAATCAACATGGGGTTTAACTGTGAGTTAGTACTTTTGCAAGAACTATTATAGCAATAAAATTAAACACCTTTCAAAAAGGTTTAAGTGCTTTATCAAAGTTTTTAATTCTTTACATTTCAGTTCTGTTACTTTCCACGATTTGCATTAATTTATGAGGCCAAATCACTATAAGATTTTAAAAGGAATATTAACCATCTTTGAAATTTTGTACAAACAGTATGTTTAATAAATAATAATTATGAATATATTTCACAGCAATATATATTTCACAGTGAATATATTTCACAGCTTGAAATATTTAGATATGTGTCATTATATTTGTGAGTGTTATTTTTAGGTAGAACAAATAATTCATTAGGCTACTCTGTTCTGTAATCATGTCCTTAACAAATAAAAAATAAATTATTGCCTTAAGTTGGAGGTAAGGTTGGATTAGTCATTATATTTCTCTTAGTTTCAGAGTATCTGGCTTTATGTAGAGGTCTTGATCCTCTTGGACTTTAGCTTTGTTCAAGGAGATGAGAATGGAACAATTTGCATTCTTTTAAATGCTGACTGCCATTTGAACCAGCATCATTTGTTGAAAATACTGACTTTTTTTCTACTTGATAGTTTTAGCTCCTTTGTCAAAGATCAAGTGACCATACATGTATGGATTCATTGCTGGGTCTTCAATTCTATTCCACTGATCTACCTGTATCTCTGTTTCAATACAATGCAGTTTTTATCACGAATGCTCTGTAATACAGCTTGCGGTGAGGGATGATGATTCCCACAGAAATTCTTTTATTGTTGAGGACAGTTTTAGCTATCCTGGATTTTTTTTGTTATTCCAAATGAATTTGCAAATTGCTCTTTCTATCTCTATAGAGAATTGAGTAGGAATTTTGATGGGGTTTGCATTGAATCTGTAGATTGCTTTTAATAAGATAGATGTTTTTACAATATTAATCCTGCCAATCCATGATATGGGAGATCTTTCCATCTTCTGAGATCTTTGATATCTTTCTTCAGAGACTTAAATTTCTTGTCATACAGATCTTTCTCTTGCTTGGTTAGAGTCACACCAAGGTATTTTGTATTATTTGTGACTATTGTGAAGGGTGTCATTTCCCTAATTTCTTCTCAGTCTGTTTATCCTTTTAGTAGAAGAAAGCTACTGATTTGTTTAAGTGAATTTTATATCCAGCCTCTTTGATGAAGTTGTTCATCAAGTTTAGGAGTTTTCTGGAGGAATTTTTGGGGTCACTTGAGTATATTATCTTATCATCTGTAAATAGTTATATTTTAATTTCTTCCTTTTCCAATATGTATCCCTTTAGCCTCTTTTTTGTTGTCTAATTGTTCTGGCTAGGACTTTAAGTCCTATGTTGAATAGATAGGAAGAGAGTGGTCAACCTTAGCTAGTCCCTGATTTAGTGGGATTGCTCCAAGTTTCTCTCCATTTAGTTTGATGTTGGCTACTGGTTTGCTGTATATGGCTTTAACTATTTATAGGTCTGGGTCTTGAATTATTGATCTTTCCAAGACTTTTATTATGAAGGGGGATTGAACTTTGTCAAATGTTTTCTCAGCATCTAATTAAATGATCATGTGGTTTTTTTTCACTTTGAGTTTGTTTATTAGTGGATTACATTAATGGATTTCTGTATATTGAACCACCCCTGAATCCCTGGGATGAAGCCTACTTGATCATGGTAAATGATCATTTTGATCTGTTCTTGGATTCGGTTTGAGAGATTTTTATCGAGTAGTTTTGCATTGATATTCATAAGGGAAATTAGTCTGAAGTTCTCTTTCTTTGTAGGGTCTTTGTGTGGTTTAGGTATATGTGTAATTGTGGCTTCAATGAATGAATTGGGAATGTGCCTTCTCTTTCTATTTTGTGAAATATTTTGAAGAGTTTTGGTACTAGGTCTTCTTTGAAAGTTTGATAGAATTCTGCACTAAACCCATCTGGTCCTGGCTTTTTTTGTTTGTTGTTTGTTTGTTATTTTTTTTTGTTTTTGTTTGTTTTTTTTTTTGTTTGTTTTTTTGTTTTTGTTTTCTTTTGTTTTTTTTTTGTCTTTTTTGTTTTTTTTTTTTTTTTGGTCTGGAGACTTTTTTAATGACTGCTTGTATCTCTTTAGGGATTATGGGGCTGTTTAGATTGTTTATTTGACCCTGATTTAACTTTGGTACCTGGTATATGTCTAAAAAATTGTCCATTTCATCCACATTTTCCAGTTTGGTTGAGTACAGGCTTTTGTAGAAGATCTGATGATTTTTTAAATTTCCTCCATTTCTGTTTTATGTCTCCTTTTTCATTTCTGATTTTGTTAATTTGGATACTATCTCTCTGCCCTCTCTTTAGTCTGGCTAAGGGTCAATCTTGTTGGTTTTCTCAAAGAGTCAGCTCCTGGTTTTGTTGATTTTTTACCTAGTTCCCTTTGTTTCTACTTGATTGCCTTCCACCCTGGGTTTGATTATTTCCTGCCTTCTGCTCCTCTTTGTTGTATTTGTTTCTTTTGCTCTACAGCTTTCAGACGTGCTATGATGTTGCTGGTATATGTTCTCTCTTATTTCTTTATGGAAGCATTCTGAGCTATGAGTTTTCTTCTTAGAAATACTTTCATTGTGTCTCATAAGTTTGTGTATGTTGCACCTTCACTTTCATTAATTTCTAAAGGTCTTTAATTTCTTTATTTCTTCCTTGATCAAGTTATCGTTAATTAGAGCGTTGTTCAGCTTCCATGTATATGTGGGCTTTCTTGGGTTCATATTGTTACTGAAGATGAGCCTTAGTCCGTGGTGATCTAATAAGATGCATGGGATTATTTCAATCTTCCTGTATCTGTTGAGGCCTGTTTTGTGACTGATTATATGGTCAGTTTTTGAGAAGGTACCATGAGGTGCTGAGATGAAGGCACCTCTTCTCACCTTCTGTTTTAGGATAAAATGTTCTCTAGATATCTTTTCAATCCATTTGGCTCATAACGTCTGTTAGTTTCACTATGAATCTGTTTGGTATCTGTTTCTGTGTTCTGTTTCTGTGTTGAGTCTTTCTATGTTTGGGTTTCAGGGCTACTATGGGCTCATAGTAAATTTGGCAATGAACTTTCGGTTTCTATTTTAATGTATAATTTGAGAATTATTGGCATTAGTTCTTCTTTGAACATCTGGTATAATTTTGCTCTAAAATTGTCTGGCCTATATGTTGGAGACTTTAGTGGAAGACTTTGATTCCCTTAGCGGTTATAAGTCAATTTACATTTTTAAAATCTGATCTTGATTTTAATTTTAGTAAATGGTGTCCATCAAGAAATTTGTCCATTTATTTTAGATTTTGCAATTTAGTCAAATACAGTTTTATGAAGTATGACTTAATAATTCTTTGGATTTTTTCAGAGTCTTTTGTTATACCACCAATCAATTTTCTAAGTTCATTAATTTGAATATTTTTAGCCTTTTATTTAATTTGTGCAAGGATGATGTTAATTTTTCTCAAAGAATCAAGCAATTTTGTTCTATTGATTCCTTTTAATGTTCTTTTTGCTTCTATTTTATTGATTTTAGCCCTGAGTTTGATTATTTTCTTTAATCCTCTTAGTTTTGTTTAATTCTTGTGTTTCAGATTTCCTAGATGTTTCCTATCAAAAAATTTTTAGTTTTAACATATTTTGTCCATTATATCAATTTCTTCTATCATGTAATTTATCCTTGAGATTCTTCCTTCCATGTTTTATATTCTGTTTGTGATTCCTGCATCTGTAGTTTCTGTTTGATTAACTAGATTTTTTTCATCCTCAGGATTCTCTCATTTTCTGTTTTATTGATTTTATTTTCACTGTTTGAATCTTGAATAGTTTTATTTATTTCCCTCATCTCCTTTTTGTTTGTTTGTTTGTTTGTATTTTTCTGGATGTCTTTAAGGAATTAATCATTTTCTCTTTAAGTTCCTCTATCTTATTTACTATGTTATATTTATGGTCAGTTTCTTTTGCTTTAGCTGTGTTTGAGTATTGAGGGTTTTCTGTATTATGATAGCTGGGCTATCATAAATAAATTTGCTCTAGATGTTGTTGCTTTTGTTCTTACATTGGCCTCTCGCCATCTGGAGTTTCTAGCAGTCATTCCTCTAACAGAGCAGGCGTCTTCTTCTGGAGTTCTTTGCCTGTACATGGAGCTCAGAGGAGGAGCTATATATGTACTATTTCTTAAGAAAATATATTTTATTTAGGGTAATTTAAAACCTTTTTAATATATCTCCAAAAAGAAGGCACCATTTTTATATTTTTGCCTCAAATATTAAGAACAATTTAATTTCCTTTGGACCATTGGGGAAATTAAACTATTGTCACACGTAGAATCCTCAAGTTTATGTATACTGGGCAGTTGATGAGTATGATGAGATTTTGAAAATTTAGCCTAAGGAAAATATATTCAAAGGAATTTTCTTTAAAATATTTTTATTCATAGACAAGGCGCTGCACCTCAGTCAGGGCTAAATCAATAAAATTAACAGAATCTCAATCACTGTTTAGTGGTTGGTGAGAATAGGACTTACAGTCTGGAGTTGCAGTTAACAGGTTCACCTAGGACCTTAAAGAAGGGTATACTGGAGGTGGTACGTGAGTTCCATTTTATTTCCTAGAAGGTTTAATTTCATTCTTTGTTTTCATCCTCTCCTCTTCCTTATAAAGTAACTTCCTATTAAAAAACTTGAATATCTTTCTCTAATACTGTTCAATCACTATTTCTTATACTATTGCCCAATTTCAATGTAATTTCAAGTACACAAACATTTGGCACCTTTTCTTCCTCTCGTTTTTCCCCCTTCTTCATCTCTTTCCATCTCTGTTCTGGTATACACATATGTACAGAACTACCCAGAGAGAGTCGTCTTGGTTGTCATTTCTCATTTTTACCTTTTGTGCTTTCCAGGGTTTTCACTGAGCAGAAGCACACTGATTAGGCAAGACTGTCTGACTTTCAAACTCCAGGCTTCTGTTACTGGGATTCTAAGTAAGTAAGACCATGATCAGGTTGGGTTTTGCTTAATGTCTGGCTTTCAGTCATAGATATAATATTTTCATCATATGCTTAATGACAATGAGTAGTCATAAAAGAAATTACATACAGTATACAGAATGCAATTACATATAAATCCACAAATATTAAATTGGAGAGTTAATTTATATGGAAGAAAAATGAACTCCATAGTGTCATATGGCTTCAGATTGTTATATTATTTCCTTCATTGAATCCAAATGAACTTTAAAATGTCTCCATTGTAGTAATTACACTGTATTTTTCTACTAACTTCTTATATTCTATATTAACCACTTTTGTTTTGATGTGATAAAATACCTTGACCAAAGCAACTTATAAAATAAAGTATGTGTGCTGTTAAATAAGTTTGGCCCCCACAGACTCATGAATGTTTGGCCAGAGGGAGTGGCACTGCTAGGAGGTGCACCCTTATTGGAGGAAGTGTGGTCTTGTTGGAAGCAGTATGTTATATATATGGACTTTGAGGTGGCATGCTTCCTGTCACGATGGTAATAGACTGAACCTCTGAAACTGTAAGGCAACCCCAACTAAATGCTCTCATTTATAACAATTACCATGGTCCTGTTGTTGTTCACAACAATGAAACCCTAACTCACACTGTACTTAATTGGGTTATTGTTTCAGAGGGTTAAAGCCTATGTTGGCAGAGCAAAGTCATGATGGCAGGAAAAACTGAGAGCTTGTATCTTGATCCAAAAGCAGATAAAGAGAGTTCATTAGGAATAACAAAAGGTTTTTAGAATTTCAAAACTTTGTGACAAATCTTCCCCCTAAAGGTCATGCCTCCAAACTGTAAATGTTTTTATTTCTGCAGATGATGGGATGGTATGAGAGCCATACTCAAGCTGTGCAAATATATAGCTTGAACTAAGCCAAGAGTATTTTCCTTCTCTGTTAAAACTGTCTCTAGGTCTAGGCCTAGAAGCTTCTGGCATCCATAAAATTTAAACTCCCAGGCTGACTAATTCAATCTGGTCTTACTGGGCTTCTGAGTGAAATGTTCTGCCTGGCCTCATACTAACTTTGACAATGCATGGTAATCCTCTGGCTCCCTTTCATTCTCTGGCTTTCTCTGTCTTCACCTGTATCTAGGTTATTCTCTCTACTACCAATGTCTGTAAACTGTCCTCATAAAACTGCTCTTAACTGTAGGAATACACGGAAAATTATTATTCTGAAACTATTTTGTAAAAGGAAAGCAGATTTCCAATATTTCACATTTAATTTTTTAAAGTAGCCTAATATCTAAAACTGATTAATACAAATATATTTCATTTTAATAACAGGTAGAATTGCAAATTCTGTACCATGACATTCAGTGATCTTCATGAATCAGAAGAAAAAAATCTGGGAGAGCTTACAGTCTCACCTAAACATATTCAGACAGATATACAGAAATAAAATAACTCTTAGGGCTTAACAGGTCTGAAAGTGAAGCAGCCCAATGTACTTGAGTTCTTGCTCAGTATCTTTCTGAGAAAGCTTCAAGCTATTTACCTCCTAAGTCACCCAGTCAGGAAAGACAAACTGACTGAAAACAAAAACATTTAAAGTAGAAAAGAAATGATTCAGATAATTATTTCTACTTTCTTTTCTTCCAATTTTTGTATTCTCTTAAATTCTTATT
This sequence comes from Rattus rattus, assembly GCF_011064425.1. Lineage (NCBI taxonomy): Eukaryota > Metazoa > Chordata > Mammalia > Rodentia > Muridae > Rattus > Rattus rattus. Next base: position 29,730,997 of record NC_046166.1, on the reverse strand, counting down.
TCAGGATAAGATATTGCTGAATTGACGTTTGCCAGATGCTAGGTTTACCATGCGGATAATTTTGCATAGAGAAGAGATTGTCTTTCTTGCCCTGATTTGTTAATCAAATCTTCTGATGGCAAGTTGATCCTGATGTGCTTAAAATTCATGACTCCTGCTGGATGAGGTGTGCGGCATCTTCCATATGACAGCTGAGAACTGATGTTTGCGGTGTGATTTCTGTCACATCGGCATGAAAATTTTACTAATAAATACTACATGCATTTCTAAAAACTCTGTGACTGTGTGTCTAAGAGTTTTAGAGTTGCTCGTGTATAATTCTTGAAGCATGCTTTGGTTCCTTTGATATATCTGCTGAGACAGAGTAATTGTTTTAGGATACAGAGACCCACCTAAAAGTAATTCAAACACCAAAGAAAAGTGCTATTTCTTTAAAGGTCAAACACTGCAGTGGGAGTGAGTTATGGCTGGACATTCAAAACTGCCTTCTTAGGCTTTAGCACAATTTGTGACAAAAAGTAAATGCATAAAAAACATTCTTATTTGAATAGAAAGAAAAAGCTACAAAAGGCAAATTAATACGAAATATTGGTTTTAATACTAAAATTCCCCCAAAATTTTACAAACTCAACCTTGCACTTCTGTCATGAATTAAGTGTTTTATAACCTATGACTATACTTTATCCATCATAGCAAACTGCATGGAGAAACATGTACATCTTTTAAAAGTAACTCTCATGGATAGAAGGCTGACGATGAATTTGCTATACCATTGAAAATTACTTAAAATTTTGATATTTCTGGCTCCATACCTAAGGGTCTTGGTTTTTATGTGTCACCACACACAAATGAGAGACTCATACTTTGCATGAATGTTCTGTTAAAATGAGCTTTGATGAAATGCCAGTTTTATACATTTAGACAAAAGTAATTGTGGGAATATTATAAAAAATATTTAAACCATTTGAGGTAGGGTGCCCCAGGAATCATATAAGTAGCCGGCCATTATTGATGTAACAGCAGGATTGCTTTTATTAACGAGATGTATTATCGGGATCCCGGCTTTATACATAAAATCCCACAAAGGAGAGAGAATAACCCCCAGCTCAAACTTAAAAGGGGGTTTATAATCCACCAGTGGAACATGATTGGTCAATTCAAATGGTGAACCCCCAGTGAACGTGATTGTCTCGGGGAGGGCGAAATAATACATTTGAGGACGGGCAGGCAGGTAGGGGTAGCTTATCAAAAAAGGGGATGACACAATTCTGAAAAGTGGAAAAGAAAAAAAAACAGAAAGGATGGTCAATGTCCAGTTGAGGGGCTGATAGCTGGTCCAGCAGGTCCTATCTCTAACACCCTCTCAGGCACGTCCTAACTTTTTGAAATTTTAATTCTTCAATACATTTAGACAAAAGTAATCATGGGAATATTATGAAAAAAAAATTTAAACCATTTGAGATTATAATCCCCAGGAATTTTAAATATAAATGCTTTGACCATTATATAAAAGTAAATGTGAAATAAAGCATATTAAGTTGCAATTTCATTCTATGATGTATTAAGTATAGAGCTTTATTACATAAAATAATAGAACCATGAAAATAAAAACTGACTTAAATTAAAAGTAATTCTGTACAATGAATAGCCTAGTAAAAGCACCAGTGGAAGGGGAAGCCCTTGGTCCTGCTAAGACTGAACCCCCAGTGAACCCCCAGTGAACGTGATTGTTAGGGGGAGGGCAGTAATGGGGGGAGGATGGGGAGGGGAACACCCATGTAGAAGGGGAGGGGAGGGGTTAGGAGGATGTTGGCCCGGAAACCGGAAAAGGGAATAACAATCGAAATGTAAATAAGAAATACTCAAGTTAATAGAGAAAAAAAGAAAAAAGAAAAAAGAAAAAAGAAACCAGTTGAGGTAGAGGGAGTAGAAAGACCCTAAGATCCAGTCTGCTGGAGTCTGCTGTGAGAAAGTTTCTAAGAAATGTCTGCAAAAAGCAGGAAGATGGAAATAATATCAATATTAAGGGACATGATAATGTTGAGGGGGGAGTTTTTGTGAGATTACATCCCTAGACAAAGAATACAAGCAATCCGTGACTGCTAAGAGAAAGAATTTAGCTTCTACAAGTGCTGCATCCCTATATTGGTGTCCAATGTAGAGGAGTGAAACTTGAAACCATGTAATAACAAATAAAAATATATCCAGCAGAGTGTAAAAAAAAAAAAAGTAATTCTGTAAACCACACCCACATTCCTAAATTAAATGATAGGGATGCTAATAAGCTTAAAAGATAAATATCAGAAAACCTGTCCTCTAGGATTTAGCTATCAGATTACCCTTCAAGAAAGCACCTGAACATATAAAATAACAGTGCATTTTTCCATGCAATCTTGGCTCACTTCCCTGTAAGCCTAGGCAACTTGTCTAAGGCCATTCTTACCTTTTGTTTTCTGGTGTTTTTTTTTCTTTTCTTTTTATTAGATATAATTTTTTCTAGAGGCAGATTTGAATGAGCGTGACCTGAGGACAGCGATTTGGGTTCCTTCAAACTTTACTTCAGTAGAAAAGTCTGCTAGAGATTTAAGAAACGAAACTAGAAGAAAATCATGTGATAGAAGAAGGGACTGAGATAAAAGTGAAAAGTTAAGAAAGATTACTTAATTCAATAATTGTAGGAAATCTCCCAACATTATAGGAAGAAGTCAGCATCCAAACATAAAAGGAACTTAACGCTCCCAAATTAAAACAAAAACAAAAACAAAAACATATTATAGTCAAAATTCATGGAAACAAAGCATTGGCAGAAGAGGACTTTCAGTGCATGTGCATATGTGTGAGAATGTGTGAGTTTGCAATTTACCTCATAATCTAAATAGAAGCTCAGTTCTACACCTTCATCAGAAAGAGTATTAGAACATTATTATATCTAAAGCATCACTTGAAGGTTGTTGAAATGCCTTCACCTTTGGTAAAATGATTTTGCTTACTAACAGACACACACACACACACACACACACACAGTACTTTATCAGTGTCACACAAAGACTAGTGGGTGAGAATGTTGTTATACTAAATGACTAGAAAGGAGCACCTAATACTTTTGTGCATAAACAAGCACCTAAGAAGAATGTTAGGATTCTGCTTGAAAGATGAGATTTCAGAATTGTATCCCCAAAGATTCGAATTCCATATCTGCAACTTGGTCTGTCGACTTGAGCAAATTTTCTAGGTCTCTGGGCTTTCCTACCCTCCCTCTCCCTCTTGCCTCTATGAGCTTGCTCCCCTACCTGCCCACCCACTCCTTTCTCAGTACTCTAGCATCCCTGGGAGCCTCTGCAGGACCAACTGACTCACCTCCCATTGATGCCTGTAAGGCCATCCTCTGCTAATATCCAGCTAGAGCCATGGGTCACCCCATGTGTATTATTTGATTGGTGGTTTAGTTACTAGGAGCATTGGGGGATCTGGTTGGTTGGTATTGTTGTTCTTTCTGTGAGGTTGAAAATCCCTTCAGCTCCTACTGTCCTTGCCCTCATACGCTCAGTCCAAATTGTAGCTGTGTACATCATCGTCTGTATTGGTCAGGCTCTGGTGGAGCCTCTCATGGGACAGCTACACCAGGCTCCTGTCAGCAAGTACTTCTTGGTATCAGCAATAGTGTCTGGGTTTGGTGTCAGCAGATGGGATGGAGCCCTAGGTGGGGAAGTCTCTGAATGGCCTTTCCTTCAGTTTCTGCTCCACTCTTTGTCACTGAATTTCCTTTTGACAGGAGGAATTCTAGATTAATATTTTTGAGGTGGGTGGCCCCATTCCTCCTATCCACTGGATACTGCCTTCACAGGTTCTAGCTCCCCTTTGTTATGTATTTTGACTAAGGTCCTCCCTGTTGGGTCCTGAGAACCTCTTGAGTCCTGGTATCTGGAAATTTCTAATCGCTACCCCCTAGTTCCCCTCCCCAACTGCTACTCACCTCTTTTCAAATTCCTGACCCTCTTTCTATCCCATATCTAAACCGGCCCCCCTTTTGCCCTTCTCTCTCCTCCCAGATCCCTCTCTTCCTCTACTTCCTGAGATTAGTTTCTCCCCCTTCTGTGTAGGACTGTAGCATCCACGCTTAACTGTAATACTTTTTCTTCTTGAGTTTCATATGGTCTGTGAGTTATTTCATGGGTATTCTGAGCTTCTTTTTGGCTAATATTCACTTATCAATGAGTGCACACCATGTGTTTTCTTTTGTGACTGGGTTACCTCATTCACTATGACATTTTCTAGTACCATCCATTTGTCTATGAATTTCATGAAGTCACTGCTTTTAACAGTTGAGTAGTACTCCATTGTGTAGATGTACCATATTTTCTGTATCCATTCCTCTGTTGAATGACATCTGGGTTCTTTCCAACTTCTGGCTATTATAAATAAAGCTGCTATGAACATAGTAGAGCATGTGTCCTTGTTGGATGCCTGTAAGTTTAATGTAGGGGTGTGTGTGTGTGTGTGTGTGTGTGTGTGTTAATATTTTGCAATTTGAAAAGAAAAATAAAATCGAGGGAACCATTTTCAAAATTTATTAAGCCTTACTCAAGCCATAGTCATTATAATAAAATGGCTTGTTTAAGCATTTAAATCACTAGTCATGCACTGAACTGCATTTCTCTTTGCTTGTTTTTTCTTTCTAAGATTCAGGTAGCTTACATTCTAAGCATGGTATAAAGTGTGTCCCCTACACCACTAAAGATGTGTGGTTAGTTCAATAACACATGAACACAAATGAATGAGAAATACATAATAAGCCAAGTGGATTCCCCAGTGAAAACTCACATTCTACCTGAAGAGAAACAATTGCAAGTAGAGATGGGTATTTTTATCTTGAACTTTTAATTATAATTCAAGGATTGAGCCCTGATGACCATTGAGCTGTCAAGATTTAAGTTCAGACCATGATATAGAACATTATTACTATTATTATTATTATTATTATTAATTTTAAATCATATTACTCTGATCTGAAGAAAGGGAGGTGATTAAAATTTGAAAAAAATTGAACATGCAAAAGTAGAGAGTATTAATTTTTTGTATTTTATGCTGGCATGATTTATAATGTTTGGATGATAAATAAAAAACAACCCATTATTTATTACATTTCTTAATATAATCGCACTCATGTTTAGCCAAGTGTTATGTTGTCACTAAGTCCGTTATGTTTATGTTCTTATATTCCTCTGAGTGGCTTACATAAAGAAGCTGTACAATATATGGCTTCTACTTCAAGAGCAAATAAATATTATGAAATATTTCTTGAAATATATTTTGGATTCCTAATTTAGAAAGTTTTGAGACTTTTTAAATTACTATGTGCTTTTATTCGCCTCAAAATTATACAAGTGAGCAAGAACAGACAAGAAAAGTTTCTTCAAATGTAGTCCTTAAATAATGTATTTTTTCTAGTGTAATAAGTAAGGAAATTCACCCTCAATTTGTATACAGGTCTATACTTACCTGCCATCACATAGATTTTGAAGAAATTCTCTGCATTGAATCATTCAAGGAAAGACTTTGATTGAACAATCTATCTTAGAAATTGAAAATGGGAAAAAATAGAAAAATCACTGTGTGCCAGATGGCTTTCATAAACCCAGCTGGTGATCCATGAGTTTGGAAGCCTTCGGCTGGATTAACTGCCTTAAATTTCTTAATTAATTGCTTTAAGGAATTGATTTATAACCGGAGAGAACTGCTGTATAGCAACCAAGTCGTTTCAAAAATAACGACAGAAAACACACACATGGAATCAACAAATTGAAAGACACTGGTGTTCTATCCATTCTGGAAAAGGGCAGGATCAAACTAAATGACCTTTATGGAGAAATAAGTCTATATAATTCTGTTTACATAGAAACATTAAAGGGATCTAATTTCATTCAATTCTATTTGGAAGTTTGGTTTGGGATACGTGGTAAGCGAGGATGGGAGGATATTTTTGCAGGTTTCTATGACATACTGAAAGTTGGTTGTCATTAAGCTTGGTGTACTCTATAGTTCCATATGTTGTATCACTGACATTCTTTTTCCCTGACATCAGTTTCCTTGGACTACATTCCTCCAGTATCTGTCATCTCTGAGGAACGGAAAACCATGAATGAATCTGACTTGGCTTCCTAAGACATTTTTCCTACTAGTGAAAGCAAAGGGTCGAGCCTGTAGGTAGAAGCCATCTGACAATTTAAAAATCACTTATCTGCTCAGTAAAGGATCTAGTTTCTATGTATCATCTCTTTGTATTAAATAATACAGTATATTTTCTTCTGAAAGCATACTATCCTTACGGCTGCTGCTGAACCCTCATAAAAATTGAGGTGATTCAACAAAGAAATCAGTGATCCACAGAGAAATAGAAAAGACCTTAAAAGGATTTCCATGCATGAATTAGAGTCAAAAGACATTTAATTTCAGTTATTCTCTTCATCTTCCTTTCCCTCTCTTTTACATCCTTCTTATTATTTGTATTTGTTTCTTCTTTTAGGCCTAATTGTTACAGCCAATCAGCTTCCTTATAATTCCCTGGTGTGCTCACCCATCTTCAAATAGCTATTAACTATCAATACCATTTGAAAGCATGTGGGGAAAATGGAGTGTAGAATTCGGTCTTAAAATAGCATCTTTTATCAGTCCCCTGTGACTCATCATTAAAATTAGAACCAAATTAGTATGGAGCAAGGAGGTACAGACTGACGGAAACTGAAAGGAGAAGTGGGAAAGATGAAAACTCATGAACAGCAAACAATTATAGCTTTAATTTTCTATATTTAGGCAAAAGTAATCATGTCATATTTCTAACATATGAATGAGTGGACATGCCTTGAGTAATAGACATAGAAATGTAGCCACATAATCCCTTTGTTTATTATTAGGTTCAGTTGTGGTACCAGTTTTTTAGCAATAAATGTTTAGAAGCAAGGATTTGAAGCCTATGTGAGAAGAGGTGCTGCATACACAGCAGAGGATGACCTTGTTGAGCACCAATGGGAGGAGAAGCCCTCGGTCCTGCCAAGACTCAACCCCCCAGTATACAGGAATGTCAGGGCAGGGAGGTGGGAAGGAATGGTTGGATGAGTGGAGCAACACCCTCATAGAAGAAGGGGTAGGGGCGATGGGATAGGGGGTTTATGGATGGTAAACCAGGAAAGGGGATAACATTTGACATGTAAATTGATAAGAAATATCCAATTAAAAAGTTACTTCATCTACCACGGGGTATTTCGTATTTTGGAGATACCTGCTTAGACACTGATATTAGTGTCTAAGCCAACATCTTTACATTGAATTGACAGTGCTTTCAGGGTCAGAGTTAGTCCATGAATCATATACCCTGAGTGGGCAAAAGATTCTCTAATGACCAAGACATGGCCTGGCATTGTACCCAGTTCATGGTGCTGTAGACATCTGTTCTTCATCTCAGAATATATCTTGCATATTCTATTGGACACCCGTTATTTCCTTGGACAGTGAAAATAGACAGGGCTACTCTGTGACTGTAATATATTAAAATAGAAATAAGACAACTATATTCTAATATGACTCCTGGTATTTTAAAACCAGGGCAACTGGGAACACTTGCAGGAGCCCTCGAAAGTTCAGACCTGTCACAGAATCTAGCCAGTATTTCTCCCTGGATCACCCACTGGACTACATATATCTCTGTCCTATTTGCAGCTGGTCTTGTGGCTGCTACAGGACCACTTCCAGGTTGAGTAGGGAAGACTTCCTGCAACACTATCTTTGGGAATCATTGATCTCCCATGCTACCATGGGACATTTGCTAATCAAGCAGACTTGAGTAACTCAGGATGTTGTCATGCCTCAAGTATGTCCCTACAAGTGTCCCCCGTAAGCTCATGTCTCATCAATGTAATAGAATGATTTCTTTGGTCTGTTGGTGACACTTCTGAGTTGAAAAGGTATACTTTTATGTCTCTTCACGAAAAGCTACACTATATTCATAGTCAAATCACTGAAACACTTGACATGATCCTTATTAGAAAATATAATTTCTATTTATTTGCCAACTAGGGAAGATAATGGAAAGCTTCATGCATACTCTGAATGGAGCTGTGAACACTATGTCCATGTCTCCTGAAATGTCTTAGGAAGACACTTCTCTCCTCAGCTCAACATAAATTGAAGTTAGGACCTAGTGGGATGAGTTTGAATCCTCAAAATAAAATTTTCTTACATGGATTGACTTCTCTCCCATGAGTGAAATCAATTTCAATCTTACAAGGCTGGTTACTTCAAGAAAATGTGGTTTCTTGCAATTTTCTTTTATAAGTCCCCTTACCCTTTTACTTCCTGCCTTGTGTGAAGGCAGCACATGAAATTACAATCATGAACTTTCAAGATCATGGAATGAGCCAACATGAACCTATATCTTTTTGCACCTACAATCTTAGATATCTGCTTATTCTTAGAAAATAAATCCACTCTCTCAACTTGGTCCAAATTCGGAAGTATAACATATAAGGGGAGTTAATTTCCATGGTAATTATCAACAAGGCCTCATTTAGGTCCAATTGCCACAGATGTTATATTTGGTTCTCCGAATCACTGATGAAAGTGTTCTGACATCCCCAAAGCCAGAATTAAAGTTCCCACTGGATATCTGGGCTACCATAGGGGGGAATGTTTTGGTCAAACACTACCACTGACTGTGGATCAAAATATTGTTTCAGTCTCTCATTTATTCCTACTAATATTTTTGTGCCCTTAGCACCCCATGTTATAAAAACTATTTAAGCTTGCATTTATGAAAAAATGAAATCAATGTACCTGGAGGTGGTAGCATACATATTGTAATGTGCCTGACATGTATTCATATGCCTAAGAATATAGACACATGGAGGAGGAAGGGAGCAGATAAGACTGAGAGGAATTCCATGTACCAACACTGGCACTTTCTCTTCACATTTTATACCTTTATTAAACTTCTCTTTTTGAGTATTATCTTTATTAGTGAAATACTTTTATTTGGATAATAGAAATAGGTAGTTTTCATTATTTTATACTGTATATGTATTTTTCAATCTAAAAAACAAAAGATAATTTCACAGACAAAATGCTCGTTTTGGGGGTAAAAGGGGCAGGCATTATAAATTCTTGGTTAGATTTCAATTCTAAAAGGAGGGTAATTATGAGAAATGGAAGCGAATGGAACCAGAACTCTATGTGTTGTGTGTTCTTTCAGCATGCAGTGCTAAATACATTGAATATCCTTGACTACAAATATATTTCCAATGAACTTTGCTATTGACAGAAGTGAACGTTCATTGAGATTCCGTCTAATTTTTTAAGTAGCAAGAGTCCCGTGCCTCTTCATGCCTAAGGCACCTTCTGTGGATGGTATATGGCAGGCAATTCATTTGAATTATATCATGATATATCAGATGCCTTTTAGTTTGGGGTTAAGATCGTCTGATTTTATATGTGATAAGTGGCATTTGACTAAGTCCCTGGGATGGGCCATGGCATATTTGCAGTGGTATCTTCTCCAGTTAAAAATGAACCTTTTGAATGGAAAAAAAACATGCCTTGAGGTCAAGCAAGCTTGGAATGGAGTCTGTTTACTTGAAGAATCTCCACACAGGCTGGCTAGAAACTGACTGTATAGTGGTTTTACATAGGATATGCTATGGTGTGAATGTGTCTCCTTAAAATGTCTTAGTGGTATCTAACTGGAGATGTAACTTAATGGGAAATGTTTAAATTATGGAGATGAAGACTTCACACATTGATTAATTCCTTTCCCATGGATTAGTGTTCATTTTTGTAGGGTTAGTGTCATTATTAGTTCACTTGTTTCTCATTCATAATTGTATGCATCTGCATTGTCAAATAATTATATCCTCAATTTATAGAAAGGAAATACTGTATTGTAACAGTAATTCACACTGATTTGAAGACAAGCTTCTCCAACTTAAACTCTTTGTTCCTATAGGTTTTTTGTTCTGCTAATTAATTCAACAGATATACAAATAAGGGAAAAATATTTTGTCGTCATATAAAAATATCCTGTTGTATCTACTCAGATGATGTTTTGTAATAGCTAAACAGAAGAAAGGAAACATTTTCAGGGATGAATATGTTCCATGTAGAAGGGCTAGTATTTACTTTATATCCTTTGTTACTGTAGTGACAAAGTAAAGAGAAAATTCTATGGTAACAAGATTTGTTTTAAAATAAGTACAATGCTCTTATAATTTTTTGGCATAAATTAGGTTCTTTGAAATTTAGTTTACCATGTACAATAATTCTATCACAATATTTTGATTTTTATAAGACCAGGGTTAAATTTTTTCAATGCTTCAAATAATAGAACAGAATATTTTAGTAAAAATTATGACTTTCACATATTTAATTTTAGGTTCTTAGACAGAAGACTTTTTCATGATGGTATGAATTCAAAGAAATTGATATAAAGTAAGGAATACTAAATATAACTTTTGTTACATATTAAAATATGATATACAAGTCATTGTACATTTATGTTCATACACTTTAACGTATAAATATATATACTTTACATTTAAATTGGAAAATATCACATATTGATAAGGTATTCTTATATTTAGTTCTGAAATTTGGAAAACTGGGAGTATATTTAAAACGAAGTCTTTAAATACACTGATAAATCCTTAATACTATTCTTTGTGTACATATGAAGATGTAATGTCCTTTTGAAATTGAATACTTTTCAAAGTGTCATGTCTACTGAATCAAAGTATAATACTCTATGTAAAGCACCCTTGGATTTTCACATTCTATTAGTTGCTTGACAATTGTGTACAGTTATTTTATCATATTCACCCTTGCTTTAATCTCTGAGATCCTACTACAGTTCCCCCACACACCTAGCTTTATATCCTCTGTAAAAATAATTGTCATCCTTTTCTAGCAACTATTAGTTGCCAAGATCTTCTCATGCAGGGACAGGACTTGGCACTCACCTTCCCCTCCATGCTAGGGTTTTATCTGTCTTGAGCTTGCATGGGTTTTGGTGTTTCATATTTTTTTTCTCTACAGGTGTGAACTCATAGATGAATTGGCTGATTCTGCCAAAAACACAGGTTCAAGCTCCTCATTTTTGTGTGACTCACAACCACTGTGACTACAGTTTCAGGGAATTCAACAATCATTTTGGGTGTCCTTAGACACTGTACACTTGTGGTGCACATACACGCACATAAGCTAAACATTCGTACACATAAAATAGGTAGGAAAGGGGAAAACAGAATAGATTCTGTGGGTGGACGGGAGCAGGAGGAATCAGGTTCGGGAGGTGGACAGAGAGAGTACAGGGAGAAACAGCTAGAATTTGTGGCAGCATTTTGGGGTTGGTATGAAAACTTGCTAGAATACAAGAAGTTAACTCTAGTGAGAACCTCTAATAATGGAGTACACAGTCTGAAGCAGTTTTTTTCCCCTCATAGCCAGACAACTCTTCCAGTGGTGGAACTGGGTTACATTCAGTTGAGTTGCTGGCCAAAGAGGTCCTGTGGAGATCCCTAAACAACCCAAACCAAAGCTAGCACAGGAAAATATCCCTGCAATGGAGTCACTGGGAAAACTTTGCATTTTAAAACAATTAACAGATTGTAATGATAGTAATTTAACGATCTTGTTATCTTAGCCTTAGTCAATCTACTCAGATTAAGTTGCTTCACATTTAATGAAGTTTAAAGAGCTGCTATCAGGGCATATTTCTGCTTAAAATCAATTCTAAGGAATTAACAATATTGTCATAATAGCGCTCATTTCAGCACTGACTCAGCTCTGTCTTACTTTATAACATCATGACTCATTTAGTTTGTCAACATATTTCACAGGAATATTCACATGTGGCCTATTCAGATTTGTTACCATTTCAGTACTGGACACATTTTAACTTAGTTGTGCTTAATTCATTTGTCTTTTATATAAGACATCTATAATATAGCCCCTACCTTGAATTTAAGTGATATGATCATTTATATGGAGTTTTTCCAATGATGCTGGAGGAGGGCAAGTAATAATGCCTTGCTAAATATAATGGGGCATTAAATAAAAATCTCAGTGCAAGGAATGAGTTACTCATTTCTAAAATGTTGGTCATAGAGGTCTGCTAGACATCTATAAGGTATTGCTTTTGCTCTTAGTTGCTTTCCATAAGTTGTTGATAAAACAATACTGAAAAATGACAACACGTACTTGGGTCATGAGTCATGGAGAAATCAATCTGAGTGTTTCTTCCTTATCAGTATATTCCATATGCTGTAAGTTTCTATGTACACTACTGGGAAATCCTCATCCACCTTACTCAGCTCTGAACTATTCAAGCTATGTCCAGTGGTGCTAGAGTGACATGAATATATATTGGGTGTGGTCAACCACATTCTAGGAATGTAAAGCTTGTTCCACATGACATACATAACAAATTTGTACTTGATATTCCTGACTGGGCCAAAATCTTCAAACTGTTTAGGACATGGACCTTCACGAAGAATCTAGAACTTGTATTCTGCTAAATGGACATAGAAATAAGTTGCCCTCTAAGTTCTTATCTTTACCTATAGATGAGTGCATGATCTCTCAGCACTCATCAGGGAAGCCTCTTTTTTTAAATTTTTTATTATATATTTCTTTACTTACATATGAAAGGTTATTCCCCTTCCTGGTGTCCTGTCCATAAGCCCCATCCCCTCCCTTCCCCCTTCCCCATATGGGTATTCCCCCTATACATCCTCCTTATTGCCCTCCTCATTATTTCCCTGAACTGGGGGGTCTAATCTTGGCAAGACTAAGGGCTTCCCCTTCCACTGGTGCCCCAACAAGGCTATTCTCTGCTACATATGCTGTTGGAGCCCTGGGTCTTTCAGTAATGTACAGTCTTTCAGTAATGGTTTAGTCCCTGGAAGCTCTGTTTGGTTGGCATTGTTTTTATGGGGTTGCGAGCTCCTTCAACTCTTTCAATACTTCCTCTAATTCCCCCCAAGGGGATTTTATTCTCAGTTCGGGTGTTTGCTGCTAGCATTGACCTCTGTATTGGACATGCTCTGGATGTCTCTCTCAGGAGACATCTATATCCAGTCCCTTTCTGCATGCATTTTTTAGCTTCATCAATCTTATCTAGTTTTGGTGGCTGCATATATATGGGCCACATGTTGGTCAGGTTCTGAATGGCCATTCCTTCAGTCACTGCTCTAAACTTTGCCTCCATATCCCCTCCTATGAATATTTTCCCCTTTTTAAGAAGGAGTGGGAGCATCTGCATTTTTGTCATCCTTCTTCTTGAGCTTCCTGTGGTCTGTAGACTGCATCTTGGGTATTTTGAGCTTTTTAACTAATATCCACTTATCAAAGAGTGCATACCAAGTGTGTTTTTCTGTGATTGAGTAAACTCACTCAGGATGATATTTTCTAGTTCATTCCATTTGCCTATGAATTTCATGAAGCCATTGTTTTGATAGCTAAGTAGTACTCCATTGCGTAGATGTACCACATTTTTTGTATCCATTCCTCTGTTGAAGGGCATCTGGGTTCTGTCCAGCCTCTGGCTATTATAAATAAGGCTGCTATGAACATAGTGGAGCATGTGTCTTTGTTATATGTTGGAGCATCGTCTGGGTATATGCCTAAGAGAGGTATAGCTGGGTCCTCAGGCATTGAAATGTCCAATTTTCTGAGGAACCTCCAGACTGATTTCCAGAGTGGTTTTATGAGTTTGCAATCCCACCAACAATGGAGGAGTGTTCCTCTTTTTCCACATCCTTGCCAGCATCTGCAGTCACCTGAGATTTTTATCTTAGCCATTCTGACTGGTGTGAGGTGGAATGTTAGGGTTGTTTTAATTTGTATTTCCCTGATGACTAAGGATGTTGAACATTTCTTTAAGTGCTTTTTGGCCATTCCATAGTCCTCAGCTGAGAATGTTTTGTTTAGCTCTGTACCCCATTTTTAACATAACTAACTTCTTATGTTCTTTGTATATTTTGGATATTAGCCCTCTATCATTTAGAATTGGTAAAGATCTTTTCCCAATCTGTTTATTGCCATTTTGTCCTAATGACAGTGTCTTTTGCTTTACAAAAGCTTTGCAGTTTTATGAGGTCCCATTTGTTGATTCTTGATCTTAGAGCATAAGCCATTGGTGTTTTGCTCAGGAAATTTTCCCCAGTGCCCATGTGTTTGAGACTCTTCCCCACTTTTTCTTCTATTAGTTTGAGTGTGTCTGGTGTGATGTGAAGGTCCTTGATCCACTTGGACTTAAGCTTTGTACAGGGAGATAAGAAAGGATCAATTTGGATTCTTCTACATGCTGACCTCCAGTTGAACCAGCACCATTTGTTGAAAATGCTTTCTTCCATTGGATGGTTTTAGCTCCTTTGGCAAAGATCAAGTGGCTATAGGTGTATGGATTCACTTCTGGATCTTCAACCTCTTTTGACAGGTGACCTAGTATTAGTTCACATAACCGATTAGTAAGTAGAGAAGAAACCAGAATGCTCTGTTTGTTGCTCATTTCCTTTCTAATTAAATAGAAAAGATTTCAGTAAAGAACATCATAACTATTTAAAATGCAGAGAACAACTGATCAAGAGTGCACAGCCACAAGTGATGCTTATACAATGTACTTCCTTCACTTAAAGGTCAGGGAAGTTTGTAGTAGAGGGAGTGGAAATATTATAAGAGTTAGAGACCCAGGAAATATGAAGTGAGATTGTGTCTTCTGAGAATGACTAGGAAGCTTCAGGCATGGTCCTTCAACAATATGGCTACCTAAATAACAATTGAACAGCTACATTCAACATTTTTATGAAAAATGGAAATCTTATGGGATCCACATCTACGCAAAAAACTACAGGCAAATAAGTGATACTGACAGCAAGAAAAATGGCATTCTCCCAGGGAGAATTGGCAACAACAAATGGTACCCAGGAACCACGTACATTCAGGCAAGACTGAACAGACTCAGTATACAGTGTGTGTGTGTGTGTGTGTGTGTGTGTGTGTGTGTGTGTGTGTAAAATAGAAAAAAAAGGAGTAAATGGAGTGAGTAGAACCATGTGAGGACTGGAAGGAAGGAAAAGAAATAGAGGCAAATGATGTAATTATGTTTTAAATGGAAAGGATATGTGCAATGAATAGATACTTATAAACAAAAAAAATTGTGCTTAAAGTAATAGTATTTCCATATGTGATGACAGTAAGTCTTATTGGACATGATTTCTACCTACGGTAGAATATATTTAATTGTGACAAATTTGCTGATTCATAATTCAAATTTTTAGATCTCTTCTATTTAAATGCTATTCTTTATGAGTGTTATGCTTTATAATCTGTACCAGACTCTAATATATTTTCTATGTGTTTGTATATGTGTACACCCAGTAGGGGGCACATGTTATGGCTGTGGACATACATATGTTTTGTGTGTGTGTGCAATTCATAGGATAACCTCTTATGTCGTTCTTCATATTCTTTCCATATTTGTTTTCAGACATTTTCACATTGGCTAATCCTTTGCCATACCTAGTCAGTGAGCTTTTAGGCAGCCATCTTTTTCTTCCATCCATTTCAATATTTCTATATTTTAGATATGTACTATCAACACGTGTGTGATTATGTTTGTGTGTGTGCATGTGTATGAGAGAGGCAGAGACAGAGAGACAGAAAGACAGAGTGCCCTCGAGAGCAAGTTCATGTGTTCAGTCTTATGAAACAGTACTCCATCGGTGCATATAAGAACATTCTGTGAATTGTTGTGTCAAGCTTTTATATTTATCCAATAACTCTTTAAATTATAACTTGATTCTTTTAGATGATTCACAAATTACATTTGTAATTTATTTTTAGGCGTTGAATATTTTAGAATTTGAGACATAGAAGTTTTAAATTTTTAGAAATTAAACATTCAGGATTATGGTATTTGTATCTTAATTTTTAAAATTATCACTCAAATACTTGAAGTCTAGAGATATCTTGGAACCTAGTAATACTATAATAATTATTCTGAAATAATATATATCTGCTTTATGAAGTAATGGCTTATCTATTTGTTTGTGTATATAGGTATGCCCTAAATGAGCATCATTAGCAAACCAAAATAAATATATTGTTTTCCAAATGTTCTTACACCCCAGGTGATTCTCTCATCTGGGTCTTTAAAAATTCACATGAAAATAGAATGATTATCATACTCTGTGGTATAGAGAATAATTATTGACTTTTGTTATTACCTATAGTAGCTCTATATTCTATATATAAATGTATATATATATATATTTAAGAGGTATATAGAATGTTTACTTTTATTACTGCAAAGAGTTATTGTCTGAAAAGGACTCCGTCTTGAGGCAGTCACCCTCAGCCTCAGATAATGCACTCTGTATTATGCCGTTGCTGCACTCCAACTCTAAGGGTGAAAATCCTCTGGGAATAATTTATGAGCAAACATTCTTTCATGACTGCCTCTGATATCAGATCCTCAGATGGTAAGAAAAAGACATAAACAAATAATTTATTTTGTCCCATGCTAGTGCACAGATATAAAGTTACTAACCCTGTTGCTACAAGAGACTGGTAAAGGTCAGTTCATCTTTTCATGAGATAATCTAGCAAAACTCTCATTGTGTTGGAAAAACAGGGTGTTTGAGGGAGTTTCACTGATTCAGCAGGGCAAGTTTCAAGGGTAAATCTAAGACCTGGGTCTCTTTAACATTGCCATGTACCTTATAATATATTAAAAATGGCACTATTACCACTAATGTAGGAAAATATACCTTAAAAAAAAAGGAAGACTTCATTTGGAATCATGTTAAAAACTCATAGGGAAATTACGGTTCTTCATATAACAGGACCTAAATAATTTTTTCTTGTACTTAAATAAATGCTACAATGGAAATTCTTTAGCCACATATTAGTAGTTTATTACAACAGAGTTAGGTTTCAGAGCTTGCATGGTAGGACCTTAAATATGTCTGTAGTCAAGTCATATCTCCCACTACCTATTTTCCCCCTTCAGAATCCTACATACTCAATAAATTAAAAATGAAATTGTATTGTAGATTTCAGATACTTTTATAAAAATATACTTAATTCACTTTATATTCCAATAGCTGCACCCTCTTCTAGGTACCCCACACACAGCTCCTTCCCCCATACACCCTCCACTCCTCTACTGAAAGAATGGAGGCCCAAACCTTGATATCCCCTGACTAATCAAGTCTCTGCATGGCTAGGGTCATCCTATCCCACTGAGGTCAGAGAAGAGTTGAGTTAGAGGAGGAGATTTCTCAGACAGGCAACAGTTTAAGGATTAGCTTCTACTTTGGTTGTTTGGGACCTATGTGAAGCAGGAAGTGCACATTTGCTACATATGTGGGTGGAGTGGGGGACCTATGTCCATCTCACACATGTTCTTTGGTTAGTGGTTCAGTCTTTCAGAGCCCTCAAGGATTCCAGTTTATTTGACTCTGTTGCTCTTCCTGTGGAGTTCTATCCTCAATCCTTCCCCCTAACTTCTATGGGTTCCCAAGCTTCCTCAATGTTTAGCTTTAGGTTTTCTGTATCAAAGCCAGTTGCCCTTAGAGGACAGTCCTCGCTCCTGTCTGAAAGCATAACACAGTATCACTAATAGTGATTGCCAGTCAGATGTGTCTCAAGTTGGGGCCAGTTGTTGTTTGGCAATTTCCCTTACCCTCTGTCCCTGCATTTCTTGTAGGTGGATATATTTTTGGGTTGAAAGTTTTTGTGGGCGTGTTTGTATCACTATCTCTTCGCTAGGGTTCCTGAGAGGCTACAGGCGGTGACCTCTTCAGGTTCCACATTACCAATCAATGGCACTGTGAAGGTCACCCACCTTGACCCATGACTCTTGAAAGTCCCCCCTTATCACGGGTCTCTGGCATGTCTTAGTGATGTATGCCTCTCCCCCTCCAGCTGCAGATTTTCATTCATTTTCAATGCTGTCAGCCAATTTCCCCTACTCCTGATCCTGAACCCATCACCCCCAATTCCCTCTGCTACCCATGATTCCTCCCTTCCCTTGCCACCTATGACTATTTTATTCACTTCTAAGTGAGGTTCAAGTGTCCTCACTAGGATCTTACTTTTGTTCAGCTTCTTTTGAGTCTTTGGAGTGTGCAGCATGGGTATCTGGAAACCTTTTACTATTTAAAGGCTTTGCTTATTTCTTTAAAAGTTCAAACTATAATTCCAACTTCTTTCGTTTACTTTTAACTGTTGATACTACCCCCAAGCCTTTGGGGCCACTAATCTAATCTACACTTAACTCTAAGACTCTGTTTACATCACCACAGTCACACCTTTATCTACAAATATACCTACAAAATTTCTACATTGAATGTCTAAACTATTGGTATTTTTTGCTCAGAAAACATTACCAGTGCAAGAAATACCACTCACCTGATATATATACATATATATATCATGTCTGATATATATATATATATATATGTATATATATATATGCTCTGTATGTGCATAATATATGTGTATAACATAATTATGTGCTATGTATGCTATATATATGCTATATAATATACTTATATGTTATATATATTTTATTATTTATATTTTAGTATATAGAGGATATATATTTTATTATATTTGTAAATTTCTTAAATGCACACATTTACATTTATATGTATAGTATATATACACAATGTGTATATAGACATATATACACACACATGTATATATATTATATATATTATACATATACAATATATATGTATATATACTGTCAAGTTGAAGAACAATGTGATTGCATAATCCCCTAAAGGCATATAACATTTGCAAAAGAGTCAATGTTTAAATAAACAACTTGAACATACAGAATCGCATAATTATAACATTCACATCTCATTTGCTTTGGTATTAGAATGGGTAAGCCTGCTGGTCTGAAATAAAACTTTTAAAAAAGAAAAAGAAATTTTTTCTTTGCTTTTAAATAACTATTCTAAACTTCTTCATATTAAAGCACATTCATTTATATTGGATATTTTATTTATTTTACATTTCAAATGTTATCCCCTTTCGGTTTCCTTCCAGAAATGCCCCATCTATCCCCCACCTCCAGCTTCTATGGGGTGCCCTCTCACCCACCCACTCCCACCCTCTGCCCTCGAATTTGCCCCTGCACCTGAGGCATGGAGCTGTGAACCTAGTTCCTGATTGAGGAGGTCAGAGACCCTGAGACCCTGAAGGGATGGTAGGTGTTTCAGCTGAGCTAAGCAAGGTGAAAATCAGAGGGTCACCCTAGCCTGGAGCCCTCCATACAGATTTGTTACCATCAGTCACATAAGGGCAACCACAAGCCCCTTCACAGGTAGAGGGACCACAGGTAAGGTAGGCTCAAACAGATCTCCATTATAATGAGGTGCCCTAAAGGCCTGGAGGCTTTAGCCAAAGAAGCTTTCCTTCCCACCTCCTCCCTGCAAAAAGGTGTTTAAGGCCCACTCTGGAGAAGTGGGGACAGGGTTTACTCATCCACCTTTCTCCATGACATAAACACCTAGAAATCCCCTTTTTATCAGATCAGCCACGAGCCGAGGAAGAACTTCACCTACAAAGCCACCCTTCTAATCTCTAAAAAGCAATCCACCCAGCGCTTGCAGCAGTGACCACCAAACCTGCTGCCTTTAAGCCAAGGACTATCCCCTTGGGGACCACAGCTTGAGAGTGCCCCCCTCTTTTCCCCTCGGCCGCATGGGGTAAGCAAGGTTAACTTCATGTCCTGCCTCCCCAGGGGCCTGGAGGCAGGCAGAACATATGTGGGAACCTGCCTTCATAGGGACCAAGGGGATTTTTCCAATTGATATAGAATAATCTGTTTTAGCAACAAGATGGGGACAGACAGCTATTGGCACCCCAAGGCAACAGTCCAACAGAACCATCTTCAAATTTTTTCCTGACATTTTTCCTTAAATGCAGCTTCAATCAATAACTTTGCAGATTATCTAGATTATCTATTAAGTGAGTAAATCTGTATTAAGCTTTAAATTCACTCAATCAAATATTATAGTGAAATCTAGGCTATAAAAGAAACGTTAAAACCTAGAGACAGCATTTGAAGAACTCAAGAATCATATTCAAATGAATATGAATCATGTATCGTATACTACACACTTAGTCCTGAAGTTATGTGTATGTTATCGATAAAAAATCAATGTTATCAGTACTGGTTTCACTTTACAATGAAAGGCCAATAACAAAAGCTTTTCCTTCTTGCATAGTGAATATGTTCAGTCTACATTTACAACCTTATCCATGCAATGATGCCTTAAACGCATTTGATATTTTACTGATATTTAGATGTGTGATGATCTGACATTTAGATCCACAGATGTGGTGGTGAATTACAATTTTAACATGAAACTGGTCATTGCTGATAGTATAAGAATCTTACTACTTTTGTTCTTATCCTTAGAATATGAGCAGCATGAATTAAAGAAAATACTTCTTGTACTTAGGATAAACTTGAGGACATAACCTTGTAAGATTTCAAGTACAAGCACTTTTTCTTATAAATGCTGGCTAAGGCCTGTTAAGTCTGTTATTCATTTATTTAATGTGGTGGAAATTAATAAATTATTTAATGCAAAATGTAAATCGCCAGAAAAGGAAGTCATAAAATACTACTAGGTCATGGTAGTTGCAATCAGAAATTCTCTGATAACAAGAACACAAAACACCTTTACCTTCGGTTTAATGCTGGAATTTTCAGTTAATATATCATGGCAGCACTGGCTACCCTCAAACTATATGAGCTCTTAAAAACTTAGAAATTTCTGAATCATCAGCTAGCTTTCAAAATTGAGAGAAGACTTAGCAAACTTTCATTCTTGGACTAAAACACATCAATAATATAAGCAGCCTTTCCCACTATTCTTCACTGGGAATTATTTTATTTTTTTTATTAATATTCCATTCATTTATCTTTCAAATGATATTCTACTTCCTGTTTACCCTTCCACAAGCCCCCATCCCACAACCTCCCCCTCCTCTCTCCCCTTTGCATCTATGAGGGTGCTGCCCCACCCATCCACCCTCTTCTGCCCCAAACCTCCAGCATCTCCCTTCGCTGGGACATCAAACTTCCACAGAACCAAGGGCCTCCCCTCCCATTGATATCGGATAAAGCCATCCTCTGCTACATATGTATCTGGAACCATGGATCCCTCCCTGTACACTCCTTCTTTGGTGGTCTATAAACAGGGAACACTGGGTGGTAAGGCCAGCCAATGTTGTTTTTCCTATGGGGTTGCAATACCCCTCATCTTCTCCAGTCCTTTGGCCAGTTCCCCTGCTAGGTTCTTTGGTCTCAGTCTGATGTTTGGCTCCAAGCATCCATATCTGCATTGGTCAGTTGCTGGCTGAACCAATCAAGGATCAGCCACACCAGGTTCTTGTTAGCAAATACCTGTTTGCAAAGGCAACAGTGACCAGAATGATGTCTGGAGAAAGCCCAGGTGGGGCTGTTCTAGGATGGCCCTTAAGTCTCTGCTCCATTTTTTGTTCTTCCTATGGACAGGAACATTTCTGGGTTAAAAACTTTGAGATGGGTGTGGCCCCATGCCTACACTGGGGGCTGGGTCTATCTACTGGAGGTGGTTTCTACAGGTTCTATCTCCTCTTCTCTGCTAAAATCATCCACCTTGGGTCCTGGGAGCCTCTCCTTTTCCTGGTATCTGGGACCCTCCAGTGACTATACCTATTAACTTATCTCCCCTGCTATATATTTTAATTCAATTTAATGACCTACTGTACCTCTCTCATGTCCCCGCCCAATACCTGATACTGACTTCTTTATTTCCTCCCCCTCTACTCTCCCTCCAGGGTCCCCCTTCACTCAGTCTCCCACTATCATCCTGTTCCCCACTCAATGCTGGACTTAAGCATTGACACCCTGGTCTTCCTTCCTCCTAAGCTATGTATGATCTGTGGATTGTTTCCTGGGCATTGTGAATTTTTAGACTAATATCCACTTATCAGTGAGTACATAACATGTGTGTCCTTTTGTGCCTGGATTACCTCAATCAGCATGATATTTTCTTGTTCCATTCACTTGTCTGCAAATTTCATGAAGTCATTTTTCTTAATAGCTTAGTAGTACTCCTTTGTGTTGATGTACCACATTTTCTATATCCATTCTGTTGGGGGACATCTGAACTGTTTCCAGCTTCTGGCTATTATAAACAAGGCTGGTATAAACATAGTGGAGAATGTATCTTTGTTATATGTTGGAACATCTTTTTGGGTATATACCCAAGACTGATATGGCTTGGTCTTTAGGTAGAATATTGTCGGACCCTCCTGGGCCCCTTCAGTGATTATTTGTTACTGCTTCAATACAAAATTTGTGCCTTTGGAACAATGGATTGATGATCTTGGTGTTACCTGAATGGTGGGAATGCCAGAGACTCTTCCCAGGAATGCCATCTTGATGAGGTTGCTGGGGACCTTCCCTACTTGTGCAGGTCTCAGACACGGTTCCATTGCCTGTTGGTCATTTGGGAGAAAATCAGCTGATCCTGAACCATCATAGGAAAGACTTTGGCATTTTTGCTGCTATTGTAGTAGCCATTGCTGCTGCAGTCACTGTGTCTTCAGTGTTTAGGATTGCCCTCCCCCAATCTGATGTTGAAGCAAGCATAGTTGATAATCTTTCAGCAGAAGTTGCTGACAATTGGGAATTCTAAAATTAAATCAACAGTCAGTGCTTTTACAGGAACAGCTTATGGCCCTTGGTTTTATGGCCCTCGGGTACCACAGTAGTCAGTCCTGTGCTTCTTATCACATGTGCAAACAGCACTCTCAGTCCCGAGCAGTGACTAAGCAGGTGTTGCTCTCCTTGGCAGGAGACAATCCCTCTGCCCAAATCTGGCTCAGCCTTTAGCTAAAGACAGGCAACTCTTTGGGACCAAATCTCATTTAAGACAGGGGCTCTGAGATTGGCAGATTTTCCCAGAGACAGGTAAGAGATTGTCACCCGAAAGTGTCCTAAGACAGGTACTGCTTAATAAAAAATAAAAAAAGGGGACTTGTTGGACCCTCCTGGGCCCCTTCAGTGTTTGACCCCTGCTGAGCCTTGCTGATGCATGTGGAAGCCTTTTGTTCTTAACAAAGGAATGCCCTGGCCCTGAATGGCACACCTGGGTGGTAAACCTGGGTGATAACACTGTTAATCTCTTCTTGTCTTTTGTTCCTCTTTCTTTGTTTTTGAGTGCCTAAGACTGTTTTTCTACTGTGC
Organism: Rattus rattus; assembly: GCF_011064425.1. Lineage (NCBI taxonomy): Eukaryota > Metazoa > Chordata > Mammalia > Rodentia > Muridae > Rattus > Rattus rattus. The sequence continues at coordinate 29,707,692 of NC_046166.1, read as the reverse complement.
TTCCTGGATTTCTCTACCCAGGGAATGTAGGGTATGTATTCAGTAAATCAAGTAAAAGATTTTGCATTTTCATGACACGAATGACCCGAGTATGTGTTTTTCCTTAAACCTCACAGGCCTACGCATGGTTCTAGGTACCATCTTGGCCCTGGTGCCGGACAAAATATTTTCAGTTTTCTGAGGAACCTACAGACTGATTTCCAGAGTGGTTGTACCACTTTGCAATCCCACCAAAAATGGAGGAATGTTCCTCTTTCTCCACATCCTCACCAGCATCTGCTGTCACCTGAGTTTTTGATCTTAGCTATTCTGATTGTTCTGAGGTAGAATCTCACAGTTGTTTTGATTTGCATTTCCCTGATGACTAAGGATGTTGAATATGTTTTAAAAATTATTTTCAAATTTTTATTGGATATTTTATTTATTTACATTTCAAATGTTATCCCCTTTCCCTGCTTCCCCTCCTGAACCCCTCAATCTTTCCCCTCCTCTGCTTCTTTAAGGGTGCTCCCCCTCACAACCATCCACTTCCATTTCAATGTCCTGGCAATCCCCTTCACTGGGGAATCAAGTCTTCACAGGATTAAGGGCCTCTCTTTCTATTGATGCCAGACAATGCTAACCTCTGCTGCATATACGACTGGAGATTTTGATCTCTTCATGTGTAGTCTTTGGTTGGTGGTTTAGTCCCTGGAAGCTCTTGGGGGTCTGGTCTGTTGATATTGTTGTTTTTCCTATGGTATTACAAACCCTTCAGCTCCTTCAGTCCTTTGTCTAACTCCTGCATTGGGGTCTCCATGCTCAGTTCAATTGTTGGTTGTGAGCATCTTGCCACTGTATTTGTCAGGCTCTGCAGATTCTCTCAGGAGATAGGTATATCAGTCTCCTTACAGCAAGCACTTCTTGGCATCAGTAATAGAGTCTGAGTTTGGTGTCTGTATATGGAATGGATCCCCAGGTGGGACAGTCTCTGGATGGCCTTTCGTTCAGTTTCTGCTCCATACTTTGTCCCCATACTTCCTTTACACAAGAGCCATTCTGGGTTAAAAAATGTCGAAGTGAGTGGTGGCCTCATGTCGCAACCCGGGGCTTTGCCTAACCCCTGGATATGGTCTCTACAGGTTCTTTTCCTCCTTTTTCTTGGGCATTTCAGCTAAATTCATCCAGGTTTGGGTCCTGGGAGCCTCTTGCTTTCCTGTCATCTGGGAATTGCTGGTGACTATCCCTAGTTCCCCATCCCACATTGCTATATAGCTCTGTTCAAATTGCTGATCCTCTGTATTTCATCCTTGTCTCTTCCAAAACCTGATGCTGCCCTCTTTTCCCTTCCCTTCTCTCTTCCTTCAAAATCCCTCCATCCTCTAACTCCCATGAGTACTTTGTTCTCCCTTCTAAGAAGGACTGAAACATCCATATTTTGGACTTTCTTCTTCTTGAGCTTCATATGGTCTGTGCATTGTATCTTGGGTATTCCAAGCTGTTGGGCTAATATCCATTTATCAGTGAGTACATACCATGTGTGTTCTTTTGTGACTAGGTTACCACATTCAGGTTGATATTTTTCTAGTCCCATGCATTTGTCTAAGAATTTCATGAAGTAATAATAACTGAGTAGTACTCCATTGTGTAAATGTACCACATTTTTCTGTATCCATTCCTCTGTTGAGAGACATCTGGGTTCTTTTCAGCTTCTGGTTATTATAAATAAGGCTTCTATGAAATAAAGCTTCTATATTAGAGCATGTGTCCTTACAATATTTTGGAGCATATTTTGGGTATAAGCTCAGGAGTGGTAGGGGTGGATTCTCAGGTAGCACTAAGCCCAATTTTCTGAGAAACCACCAGACTGATTTCCAGAGATGTTGTACCAGCTTGCAATCTCATCAACAGTAGAGGAGGAT